>NW_006202562.1:4422214-4425949 GCF_000334495.1 Tupaia belangeri chinensis | reverse complement strand
CAGAAAGACAGAGAGAGACAGAGAGCTAGAAAGTGAGAAATCACCCCCCGGGGGGATGGCCATGCCACAATCCCTTCTCCTCCATTCTCTCAGGATCTTGGGCATGCGCGCACACGCATCAGGCATGAGTTTAAGCCATCGGGTCCGGGACTCAAACTGCAGTCGACTACGTGGGAGTTCAGCAATATAACCATTATGATAACTGCTGGTCCCTATAATCCATTCTTTTCTACTACCTAATAGATTATAAATATTACCCCAAGTTTTCACACCAATCTTTTCTAATTTGCAGTGTGGCCACCCACCCTGGGGGGGTAACTTCTTATTTTCCCTCTCTGTCTCTCCAGCAAAGTTACACATACACACACACACACAGACAAAGGGACCAGCAGATGCTATAATGGTTACATCACTGGACTCTCACATAGCCAACTGTGGTTCTAGTCCCAGACTCAGTGGCTTAAAACTCACACTGGACACGTGTGCATGTGTGCCCAAAATCCTGAGAGGAGAATGGAGGAGAAGGGATTGTGGTATGGCTATCTCCCCTGGGGGGATGATTTCTCACTTTCTGTCTCTTTCTGTCTCTCCAGTGAGCACATGCAACTTATAGTAAAAATCTCTTTAAAGAAGAAAAAGAAAGAAAGAAAAGAAGATGGTTCTTTTAGGTAAAGAATTAAGGGTTCTGCTCTAAACTTTTCCTTCCAGCCCAAACACCTAGCCAGGTAGGGCAGTCTCTATCGTCTTTCTGTCTCTGTCTCTCTCTCTTTCTCCTGAAATTTTTTGTTTATATTCTTAAAAAATCTGTAAGTACTATCCCTGCTTCGAAACTCTCCTTTATCTTGGTAGTTTCAGAATCTATCTATGTCTGAGCTGGGTTTAGCCGTGCACGAGCACCACATGGTCTTTTTATTTATTTTTTTCCTAACTAAAAAAAAAAAATCCCTTTTTTTTGTATTTTTTGTATTTTTTTCTTTTTGCCTTTCTTTTCTTTTCCTTTTTTTTTTTAACCTGACTTTTTTCACTTTGCTTCTCAGTTTCCACACACTGAGTGTTTAGACAGGATTAGATGTACGGTAGCCAAACATCTGAATATTTTTAGGGTCATAGAAAACCTCAGCCTCCACTGAACCTGCTGCAGAAAGGGAGAAACTTATCTTCATAAATCTGAACTCAAATCTTTTTCTGTGGATACCACATTGCAAAACAGTAGAGGAGAGAAATTGGCACAGGAGTACCTCACAGTAAAGAGAAGCACATGAGCTCACAGTTGCAGAAACCTTCTCCAACAAATTAACCAAATGTAAATATACCACCAATGACTAAAAATCAGAGAAGAGAGGCTGCAAAATGAGCAGTAAGGAGAAATATGGAACTGCAGAGAGAGCACTGCTCATCTCCTCCCACACAGCTCTAAATTCTTAGTTGAAACCCGGGTGCACCTGTTCTTTAGAAAATGGGAGGACTTTGTAATATCCAGTTCCAATGAAAAAGGCACAGGTTGTTTGGTGAGCATCAGGGGAACAAAACTGCAGAGAGATTGTGGGTCATCTCTACCGCATGCCTCTAACACTCAGAATTAACTCAGTGAAATTTATAATCCATCAGATGACCAAAAACCACCACAGAGACACAAGAAATATGAGAAACCAAGGGAAAAGAATAGCCCTTCATCATCCACAGACAGTTCAATAGAGTTTGTGGAAATGTCAGGTAAAGAACTCAGAATTTTCATAGTGACTGAGATACAAGAAAATAGAGACAATGAACTCCAGAAGATACAAGAGAAAAGAGACAACAAGTTCCAGGAGGTGAGGAAGTTCTTCCATGATTTGAAAGAAGAAATACACACCATAAAAAATAATCAAATGGAGCTGTTAGAGATGAAGGCTATAATATAGGAAATCAAAACCTCCCTCAAAGGTATTAAAAGCAGATTAGACCATGCAGAAGGTTGAATCTTGGATGTAGAAGACAAAGTCTCTGACCTAGAAAATAATCACCAAAAAGACTGAGAAAATAACCCCCCAAAATGAGAATAATATACAAGAAATTCTAGATACCACTAACAACCCAAACATCTGAATAACTGGTATCCCAAGGTGAAGAAACTAATCAGGGCATTGGTAATCTATTCTATGAAATTTTAGAAGAAAACTTTCCAAACCTAGAGACATTTAAATATCCAGACCCAAGAAATATAAAGAACCCCAAACAGAATCAACCCAAGAAGGTCCTCTCCAAGGCACATCAAAGCCAGATCAACCAAATCCACAAAAACAAGATACTAAAATTGGCAACTGAGAAATGTCAAGTTACTTACAAAGATTATCCCATCAGGGTAATATTGGACCTCTCATAGGAAACAATGCAAGCAAAGAAAGAATAGGAAAATATATTTAAAATGTTAAATGAAAAACAATATTAACCAAGAATACTATATCTGACAAGGTTATCCTTCATATGGGAAGAAAAGATAAAAACGTTCTCAGATAAACAAAACCTGAGAGAATTTACCAACACCAGACCAGCTCTTCAAGAAAATGGACAACTTAATGGTTGGGACAAGTCTGGAAAGATCAATACTAATGTTAAACGTTAACTTACAGAACTTAAACTGAAAGATTGGTCTACAGTAACACTGAAAATTCAACAAAAGAGAGATTATATGAGACTGAACTGGTGAAATAGAATTTTATGACTTTTGACTAAAGTATTACTGATTTTGTTCTATGCTTTGTCTTCCAGATTTAAGGATTTTTGTTTTCTCTTGAGTTGTTCATAGGTTCAGCAATTTGTTAATTTTTTTAAAAATTGAAATATAAACTTTTCTCCCTTCCTGACCCCTCTGGAATTAGAAAATATTTGTGGGCATTCTTATTTTGTGGCAGAATGGTTATTTGCATAAGTTCAGTAATATCTGTTGCCTTGCATCACAAATTGAAAATACTGGTAAAGGCCTGGGCTTTGACTGAAATGTCATATCTGAAGATATGACCAGAAAGCTAAGGAACTCAGTTAGCATAATGGCTATGTCGCTGAACTCCCATGTAGCTGACTGCAGTTCAAGTCTGGGACCCAGTGGCTTAAACTCATGCCGGTCATGTGTGCGTGTGTGCCCAAGAACCCAAGAGGAGAATTCTGTCTCTCTCTGTCTTTCTGGCGAGTGCATGTGCCCTATAGCAAAAACAAAACAAAACAACAACAACAACAACAAAAAACCTCTCAAAGAAAAATTAAAAAAAAAAAAAAAAAGAGAGGCACGGCCTTCAGGAGATTCCTCATGGCTCCTGCGAACTAGTCATTTCAGGGTACAAGAGAAATGAAGATTTTCTACTGATAATTCAGCCCCCAGCAAACAAGCTAGAATGGTAGGGAGCTCCTCTGGCCTTCTATCTCTGTCTCTGTGTTTCTGTCTCTGTGTCTCCCTGCTTCTGTCTTCTCATTTTTTGGTAATTTTTCCTTTTTACAATTTTTTTAAAGGTCAAGTTTTTCCCTTGCTCTCTGCTCCGCTTGTTAATAATCCCCTCTGGTCCTCCCACCCAGGCAGGGGAGGCAAGGCCTTCAGGAGAAGATTCCTCATGACTCCTGCGAACTAGTCATTTCACATGGCAAAAAAAATCATTACACTTTTTTTTTTGTCTTTTTTTGTTTCTTTCTTGTTGTTTCTCTCTCTCTTTTTCCTTTTCTTTTTTCTTGTTTCTCCACTCTTCAATATCCATTTAATGTGTTTCT
>NW_006202562.1:4417622-4420383 GCF_000334495.1 Tupaia belangeri chinensis | reverse complement strand
TTCCCATTCTTTCCTTGCTCGCATTGTTTCAATTGAGAGTCTGGTGTTAGCCTGATGGGATGACCTTTGTAAGTCTCTTCTCTTTTCTCTCTTGCCAGTTTTAGTGTCATGTCTTTATCTGTGGTCTTAGACAGTCTGGCTAAGATGTGCCTTGGGGAAGATCTTCTGGGGTTGAGTCTATTTGGGGTCCTTTGTATTTCTTGGGTCTGGATGCTTGAGTGCCTTTATAGACTTGGGAAATTTTCTTCCAGGATTTCATGGAATAGGTTTTCCATGCCATTATTAGTTTCTTCACCTTCTGGGATGCCAATTATTCTGATGTTTGGGCGTCTTATGGAATCTAGTATTTCTCTTATATTATCCTTGTGTTTTTCAGTTATTTTCTCTATCTTCTTGGTTTTTTCTAGGTCAGAGGTTTTATCTTGTACATCAGAGATTCAATCTTCTGCATGGTCTAAAAGACTTTCAATACTTTCAAGAGAGTTTTTGATTTCCTGTATTTCAGACTTCATCTCTAGTAGCTCCATCTGATTCTTTCTCAGAGTGTCCATTTCTTCTTTCATATTGTGGAAGGACTTCTTAATCTCCTGAAGTTCGTTGTCTCTTTTCTGTTCCAACTCATAGAATTTTTCATCACAAAGGTTCTAAATTCTTTCTCTGACATTTTGGTGACATCCTCAGATTTTAGGAGAGGTGAAGGGGAGTTATTCTGTTCCTTTGATGGAGACATATTTCCTGACTTGTTCAGACCTGATGCTCTTCTCCTACTTCTGGCCATTAGATGATGTATTCACTTTTGAATATCTCTTAGGAGAAAGTTTCTTCGAATAGGAGCAAGCGTGTATCCCTTTTCTGCGAATTGATGTGTGCGGAAGTACCTCTTCTGTTGTTCTTAGTAATGTGGTCTCAAGAGGGGTACTCTATTCTAGGTACTCACAGGTAGTTCAGTATGGAGGAGGATCCCAGAAACCTTCCAATACTAGGGAAGTTCTGAACTGGGATTCTAGATCTGTCAAGTCCCTCAGGAAGAATGGAGGATGGATACCAAACTTGAGCTGTGAAATATTGCTTTCCTTGACCAAAAATGAAGATTTTCTGCTGAGACGTCCCCCTCCAGATTCATTTCTAGTGGGTAAGGCTACCTCTGTGTCCTTATCTCCATATCTCTCTGTCTCACTGTGTCTCCCTGTGACTTTTAACTTTTTTTCAAAAAATTTTAAGGTATTCTCTTGGCTGCCCCTTCTTTATTGTGCAGATTGGTGCCTTTCCCCATCCCATTTAGGAAAAGCACAAACCCAGGCCCATCCTGAGCTGGCTGCTGAACTTGAGCTGTGAAATGTTGCTTTCATACATGTGCACTGCGTAGTTTTAATTTTTTGCTTTTTAAAATCAAAATGTAATGTTTTTTATTATCTTTTTTCCTTTTCAATTTTATTTTCTCCTTCTTTCCTCTTCTCTAATTTTTCCCTTTTCTCTTTTTGAAAAAAATATTTCATTTTATCTTATTCATTATTATCATTATTATTTTATTTAGCCATAGAGAAACAGAGAGCAAGAGAAGGGGAAAGTGAGAAACAAGCTGCCAGGTCCAGGATGTGAACAGTGGTTGGTCATGTGGGAGTCCAGCACCTTAACCAGCATGCCACCTGATGGCCCTCTTTTCCTTTTTTCTTTATCTTTATTCATTGTCTGCTCAGCCTCTATGCACAAAGTGTCTAGACAGGTTCAAGTGAATAGGATCCAAACATCTGAATACGATTATGGTCAGAATATTTCTCTAGTCCCACTAAATACGATGCACAGAGTGAAACTGGAACAGAAATGAGATTGCAGATCACCTCCTCCTGCATGCCTCTGAACACTCAGATTGAACTTCAAGAATTAGGAAGAAACACACCATTCAGATGAAAAGAAATCACCGCAGGGTCACAAGAAATATGGGAAAGGAAGAAAATACCTCTCTTCCTAGGGAAAAGAATAACTCCTCTTCATACTCAGATAGTGCACTGAAACTCATGGAAATGTCAGATAAAGAATTTAGAATATTCATAGTGACAAAGCTAACAGGGATGGAAGAGAAGAGAGACAATGAACTGCAGAAGAGGTAGGAGAAAGAAGTTGATGAGTTTCAGGAGGTGAGGAAATTCTTGCGAGACCTAAAAGGAATTACACACTCAAAAAAAAAATCAAATGAACCTGTTAGAGATGAAGGTTATAATATAGGAAATAAAAATCTCCCTTGAAAGTATTAAAAGAAGATTAGATCATACAGAAAGATTGAATCTCATATGTAGAAGATAGAATTGCTAGCCTAGAAAAATCTACCACAAAGACTGAGAAGACTGAAAAATAAATAAATAAATAAATAAAATAAAAAAGAGAATAATATAGAAGAAATATTAGATACCATCAAATGTCCAAATATTCAGATAATTAGTATTCCAGAAGACGAAGAGACTCAAGGCATTGATAATCTATTCCATGAAATCCTGCAAGAAAACTTTCCAAACCTAGAGAAATATTCAAAGATCTAGACTCAAGAAATACAAAGGACCCCAAATAGAATCAACCCAAGAAGATCTTCTCCAAGATACATTATAGTCAGATTGATCAAAACCACAAAGACAAAGACAAGATCCTAAGAGTGGCAGGAGAGAAATGTCAAGTTACCTACAAACAATATCCCATCTGGCTAACAGTGAACCTCTCATCGGAAACAACGTGAGCAAGGAAAGAATGGGAAAATATATTCAAAGTGTTA
>NW_006202562.1:4385738-4416672 GCF_000334495.1 Tupaia belangeri chinensis | reverse complement strand
AATAATAATAATAATAATAATAATAATAATAATACATAAATAAAATAAATATTTTATTTTATTTCTTTTAAAAGCTCCTTGGTCACAAACTGATTTAATTTTTGTGTGACTGTGTCTTTATTTCTATTCCATCCTTAAGAAAAAATTTTGCTGGGTATAGAATTTTTGGTTTTTAAAGATTTTTGTCATAGGGCATGGGTGCCCACCAGAAAGACAGACAGAGACAGTGAGAAGGATAATGAGAAAACAGCCCCCAGGAGAGATGGCCACCCCAGAATCCCTTCTTCTCCATTCTCCTCTTGGGATTTTGGGCATACACACACATGAACCTAGTGTTAGTTTTGAGCCTCCAGGTCCAGGACTTGAACTGCAGTTGGCCATTTGGGAGTCCAGCACCTTAACCACCAGACCATCTATTGGTTCCCAGCTGGGTATAGAATTTTAAGTTAACATTTTCTTCCTTTATTCTGGCTTCCACTGTCGATGTCATGAAATCTATTGTAATTCTAACACCCATTACTATGTAGTGATCTAACTTTTAGTTTCCTCTTGGTCTTTGGGATTATGCAGCTCCATTCTGATGTGTTAGAGTGTGTTTTTCTTTTACTTAGTTCAGTAGGTAAGGATTTCATTTTCTGTACATGTGCATTAATATCTTTCATTAGTTCTAAAAAATTCTCAGCCACTATCTCTTCAAATATTGCCTCTGAGACCAGCAGTTAGTGTAATGGCTGTGTCGCTAAACTCCCATGTAGCCGACCATGGTTCAAGTCCCAGACTTGATGCCTTAAACTCATGCTGGGTGTGTGTGCATGCGTGCCCAAGATCCCAAGAGGAGAATGGAGGAGAAGAGATTGCTGTGTGGCCATCACCCCTGGGAGGTGATTTCTAGCTTTCTATCTCTCTCTCTTTGTCTTTCTGGCAAGTGCACGAGCCCTATAGCAAAAACCCCTCCAAACAAACAAACAAACGAACAAATATTAACTCTCTTTCTATTATCTCTTCTGGTACTCTGATTAGATTTTTTATATCTTCTCATTTTATCTTTCATATCTTCTTGTTTATTTTTGTTTGTTTGTTTGTTTTTGCTACAGGGTATGTGCGTATGCTGGAGAAACAGTGACAGAGAGACAGAAAACAAGAAATTATTCCCCAGAGGGGATGGACACACTGCAATCCCTTCTCCTCTATTCTCTTGGGATTTTGAGCAGCAATGCACACACACCTGGCATGAATTTGAACTCGCTGGGTCTGGAACTTGAACCATGGTCGACCACGTGGGAGTCCAGTGCCACAACCACTACACCATGTGCTGATCCCTCTTGTTCATATTTTCTATCATTGTTATTTTCTTTGCTGTATTTTGGGAAATTTTTTGAGATTGATCTTGCAATTCACCAGGTTTTAATTTTGTCTAGCCTTCAATTTATCTTGTCCAATAAGTTTCTTTTTAGTCTCCTTTGGGCTGCTATAATAAACTAGCATAAACTGGGTAGTTGATAAACAACAGAAATTTACATACCACAGTTCTGGAGTTAGAAGGTCTGAGACCAGAAGGCCAGTTCTGATGAGAGCCCACTTTCGGGTTGGAGATAGCTGATTTCTGGTTGTATGTTTGGGGAAAAAAGAGGAAGAAAAACCTCATGTCTTTTTATAAGGGCATTAATCGTTTATTCACCTCCTGAAAACTCCACTTTCTAATACATTTGGAGCTAGGACTTCAAGGTAAGAATTTTGGAGAGAGACATTCAGTCCATCACAGGAAGGAAACTATGGAAGGACGTGTCCTTGAGGTGGTAGCTGCTGTGGACAATGGGGTCTCAACCCACTACAGAGTCTCTGAAGATCTGTTGGCAGCATCCCTCAGAATTTTCTCTCTGAAGAGCCCTTTCCCATTGGCTGAGAGCTGCTCTCTGATGTCAAATCCTCTGGTCTGCTGCAGGTGAAACATGCTCCTGCAGCCAGGGAGAACCTTAAGAGACGGGCAGGTACTTGAGACAGGAAGTAGCCAATTGTGTAAGAATTGCCCTCTGAAGCCACAAGTGACTTCCAGGCTGGACTGGGGACACATGGCTGGGCATGCAACAGTGTACACAGAAGGGCTGGGGTCCAAAGTGGGTACCAATAAACCATTAAACAACAGCAGGGTCTCAAATGAGAAGTGGATGGCCAGAGTTAAATGTTCTAAAGTATTATTCAGGATAAAAGTTAAGATACCAGAAGTAGACTTTATTTATTTATTTGGAGAGATTCATGGTATAGGGCATGTGTACTGGCTGGAGAGACAGAGAGATAGAAAGTGAGGTGTGCTGTGGGTCACAGTTTGCTGTCCTGGTGTTTAAACTGGTGTGTGCTGTGGCTAAAAGTGGGATTTGAAGTGGAATTCAATGAATTTTTCTGTGGGTCCTAGCAAGGTTAAGGTGTCAGTGGGGTGTGTTTAGGGTCGCAGAATTGTTCATTGGGTCTCAGTGATGTGTGCAGTGGTCTCACTGAGGTGTGCTGTGGGTCGGAGTTCTCTGTGCTGTTGTTTAAAGTGGGGTGTGCTGTGGCTTAAAGTGGGGTTTGCACTGTAATTCAAGGAATTTTGCTGTGGGTCCTAGTGAGGTCAGGATGTTGGTGGGGTGTTTTGAGGGTTGCAGATTTGTTCATTGGGTCTCAGTGATGTGTGCAGTGGTCTCACCGAGCTGTGCTGTGGGTTGCAGTTTGCTGTGCGGAGGTTTAAAGTGGGGTGTGCTGATAATTAAAGTGGTAAATGCAGTGTAAATAAATGAATTTTGCTGTGGGTCCTAGTGCGGATAGGGTGTGAGTGGGGTGTGTTGTGGGTTGTAGGGTTGTTTTTGGTTCTCAGTGATGTGTGCACTGCTCTCACTGAGGTGTGCTATGAGTTGCAGTTTGCCGTGCTGTTGTTTAAAGTGGGATGTGCTATGGCTTAAAGTGGTTTTTGCAGTGTAATTCAATGAATTTTGCTGTGGGTCCTAGTGAGGTTAGGTTGTGAGGGGTTTGTTGTGGGTTGCAGAGTTGTTCCTTGGGTCTCAGTGATGTGTGCAGTGTTCTAATTGAGGTGTGCTGTGGGTCACAATTTGCTGTGCTGTTGTTTAAAGTGAAGTATCCTGAGGCTTAAAGTATGGTTTGCAGTGTAATTCAGTGAATCTTGCTGTGAGTCCTAGTGAAGTTATGGTGTGAGAGGGGTGTGTTGTGGGTCGTAGAGTTATTCTTTGGTTCTCAGTGATGAGTGCAATGGTCTCACTGAGGTGTGCTGTGGGTTGCAGTTAGCTGTGCTGCATGTTTAAAGTGGGGTGTGCTGTGGCTTAAAGTGGGATTTTCAGTGTAATTCAATGAATTTTGCTGTGGGTCCTAGTGAAATTAGGCTGTTATTGGAGTGTGTTGGGGGTTGCAGATTTTTTTCTCTGGATCTAAGTGATATGTGCAATTGTCTCAGTGAGGTGTTTTGTGGGTCAAAGTTTGCTGTGCTGTTGTTTAAAGTGGGGTGTGCTGTGGCTTAAAGTGGGGTTTGCGGTTTAATTCGATGAATTTTGCTGTGGGTCCTAGTGAGGTTAGGGTATCCATGGGGTGTGTTGTGGGTTGCAGAATTGTTCTTAGGGTCTCAGTGATGTGTACACTTGTATCGCTGAGATGTGCCATGGGGTCGCAGTTTGCTGTGCTGAGATTTAAAGTAGGGTGTGCTATTACCTAAACTGGGATGTGCAGTGTAAATGGATAAATTTTGCTGTGAGTCCTAGTGAGGTTAGGGTGTGAGTTGGGTGTGTTTCAGGTTGCAGATTTGTTCTTGGGGCCTCAGTGATGTGTACAGTGGTCTCACTGAGGTGTGCTGTGGATGAAAGTTTGCTGTGTTGTTGTTTTACATGGGATGTACTGTGGCCTAAAGAGGGGTGTGCAGTGTAATTCAATGAATTTTGCCGTGGGTCCTAGTGAGGTTAGGGTGTCCATAGGGTGTGTTGTGGGTCGCAGAATTGTTCTTGGGATCTCAGTGAGTGGGTGGCAGATTTGTTCTTTGGGTATCAGTGATGTGTGCAGTGGTCTCACTGAGGTGTGCTGTGGGTCACAGTTTGCTGTGCTATTGTTTAAAGTGGGGTGTTCTGTGGCTTCAAGTGTGGTTTGCAGTATAATTCAATGGATTTTGCTGTGAGTCCTAGTGAGGTTAGGGTGTCAGCTGGGTGTGCTGTGGGTCACAAATTTGTTATTGGGTTCTCCGCGATGTGTGCGGTGATCTCACTGAGGTGTGCTGTGGGTCGAAGTTTGTTGTGTTGAGGTTTAAATTGGGGTGTGCTGTTAGTTAAAATGGGATGTGCAGTGTAAATCGATGATTTTTTCTGAGGGTCCTACTGAGGTTAGTGTGAGAGTGGGGTGTGTTGTGGGTTGCAGATTTGTTCTAGGGGGTCTCAGTGATGTGTGCAGAGGCTTCACTGAGGTGTGTTCTGGGTCGCAGCCTGCTATGCTGTTGTTTAGAGTGGGATGTGCTGTGGTTTAAAGTGGGCTTTGCTGTGTAATTCAATGAATTTTACCGTGGGTCCTAGGAAGGTTAGGGTGTGAGTGGGGTGTGTTATGGGTCGTAGGCTTGTACTTTGGGTCTAAGTGATGTGTGTAGTAGTCTCACTGAGGTGTGTTGTGGGTTGCAGTTTGTTGTGCCCTTGTTTAAAGTGGGATATGCTGTCGCTTAAAGTGGGGTTTGAAGTATAATTCCATGAATTTTGTTGGGGGTCCTAGTGAGGTTTGTTGTCAGTGGGGTGTGTTGTGGGTTGCAGATTTGTACTTGGGGTCCTAGTGATGTGTGCAGTGGTCTCATAGAGGTATTCTGTGGGCCGCAGCTTTCTGTGATGAGGTTTAAAGTGGGGTGTACTATTACTTAAAGTGGAATGTGTAGTGTAAATCAATGAATTGTGCTGTGCGTCCTAGTGAAGTTAGGGTGTCAGTGGGTTGTGTTGTGGATCACAGATTTGTTCCTGGAGTCTCAGTGATGTATGAAGTAGTCTCACTGAGATGTGTCGTGGGTCGCAGTTTGCTGTGCTGTTGTTTAAAGTGGGATGTGCTTTGGCTTAAAGTGGGATGTGCAGTGAAAATCCATTAATTTTTCTGTGGATCCTAGTGAGGTTAGGGTGTCAGTGGGGTGTGTTGTTCGTTGTGGATCTGTTCTCGGGGTCTCAGTGATGTGTGCAGTGGTCTCAATGTGGTGTGCTGTGGGTCACAGTTTGTTGTGCTGTTGTTTAAAGTGGGACAAGCTGTGGCTTAAAATGGGATTTATAGTATAATTAAGCAAATTTTGCTGTGGCTCCTAGTGAGCTTAGGGAGTGAGTTGGGTATGTTATTGGTTGCAGATTTGTTCTAGGATTCTCAGTGATGTGTGCAGCAGTTTCACTGCAGTGTGTTGTGGGTCGCAGTTTGCTGTCCTGTTGTTTAAAGTGGGATGTGCTGTGGCTTCAAAGGGAGTATCCAGTGTAATTCAACAAATTTTTCTGTTGGTCCTCGTGAGGTTAGAGTATCAGTCTCAGTGATGTGTGCAGTGGTTTCACTGAGGTGTGCTGTGGGAGGCAGATTTGTTCTTGGGGTCTCAGTGATGTGTGCAGTGGTTTCACTGAGATGTGCTGTGGGAGGCAGATTTGTTCTTGGGGTCTCAGTGATGTGTGCAGTGGTTTCACTGAGATGTGCTGTGGGAGGCAGATTTGTTCTTGGGGTCTCAGTGATGTGTGCAGTGGTTTCACTGAGATGTGCTGTGGTTCAAAGCTTGCTGAGTTGTTTAAAGTGGGGTGAGCTGTGGCTTAAAATTGGGTATGCATTTTAATTTAATAAATGTTTCTTTTGGTCCTAGTTAGGTTAGGGTTTTTGTGGGGTATGTTGTGGGTCACAGAATTGTTCTTTGGGTCTCACTGATGTGTGCAGTGGTCTCAATGAGGTGTGGTGTGTGTCACAATTTGCTGTGCTGTTTTTTAAAGTGGGGTGTGCTGTTACTTAAAGTGTACTGTGCAGTGTAATTCAATGAATTTTGCTGTAGGTCTGAGTGACGTTAGGGTGTGGGTCATAGATTTCTCCTTTGGGTCTCAGTGATGTGTGAAGTGGTTTCACTGAGGTGTGTTGTGGGTTGCAGTTTGCTATGTTGTTGTTTAAAATGTGATGTGCTGTGGCTTAAAGTGGGGTTTGCTGTGTAATTCAATAAATTTTGCTGTGGGTCCGAGTGAGGTTATGGTGTGAGTTGGATGTGTTGTGGGTTGCAGGTTTGTTCTTGTGGTCTCAGTGATGTGTGCAGTATTGTCACAGGGGTGTGCTGTGGATTGCAGCTTGCTCTGCTGTTGTTTAAAGCGGGGTGTGCTGTGGCTTAAAGTGGGGTTTGCTGTGCAATTCAACAAGTTTTGTTGTATGTCCTAGTGAAGTTAGGATGTGAGTAGGGTGCATTGTGGATTGCATGTGGGTCGCAGATTGGTTCTTTTTGTCTCAGTGATGAGTGCACCAGTCTCACTGAGTTGCGTTGTGGATTGCAGTTTGCGGTGCCCTTTGTTTAAAGTGGGATGTGCTGTGGCTTAAAGTGGGTTTGGCAATACAATTCAGTGAATTTTGTTGTGGGTCCTAGTGAGGATAGGGTGTCAGTGGGGTGTGTTGTGGGTTGCAGATTTGTTATTTGGGTCTTAGTGATGTGTGCAGTGGTTTCACTGAGGTGTGATGTGGGTCACAGTTTGCTGTGCTGAGGTTTAAAGTGTGGTGTGCTATTACTTAAAGTGGGATGTGCAGTATAAATCGATGAACTTTGTTGTGGGCCCGTAGGTTTGGGTTTGAGTGGGGTGTGTTGTGGGTCACAGATTTGTTCTTGGGGTCTCAGTGATATGTGCAGTGGTCTCAATGAGGTGTGCTGTGGGTTGCAGTTTGTTGTGCTCTTGTTTGAAGTGGGGCGTGCTGTTACTTAACGTGGATTGAGCACTTTAACTCAGTGAAATTTACTGTGGGTCCTAGTGAGGTTAGGGTGTGAGTGGGGTATGTTGTGGGTCACAGATTTGCTCTTCAGGTCTCAGTGATGTGTGCAGTTGTCTTACTAATGTATGCTGTGGGTAGCAGTTTGCTGTTCTGTTGCTTAAAGTGGGGTGTTCCATGGCTTAAAGTGGGGTATGCAGTGTAATTCAATAAATTTTGCTGTAGGTCCCAGTAAGATAAGGGTGTGAGTGGGGTGTTTGTGGGAGGCAAGATTTCTCCTTTGGGTCTCAGTGATGTGTGCAAGTTTCACTGAGGTGTGCTGTGGATTGCAGATTCCTATGTTGCTGTTTAAAGTGAGATGTGCTGTGACTTAAGGTGGGGTTTGCAGTGTAAATCAATGAATTTTGTTGTGGGTCCTAGTGTGGTTAGGGTGTCAGTGGGGTGTGTTGCAGGTCACAGATTTGTTTTTGGGTCTCAGTGATGTGTTCAGAGATCTCACTGAGGTGTGCTGTGGGTCACAGTTTTCTGTGTTGAGGTTTAAATTGGGGTGTGCTGTTACTTAAAGTGGGATGTGCAGTGCAAATCAATGAATTTTGCTGTGGGTCCTAGTGAGGTTAGGGTGTGGGTGCGGTGAGTTGTGGATTGCTGATTTGTTCTTTGGGTCTCAGTGATGTGTATTTTTGGTCTCAATGAGGTGAGTTGTGGGTTACGATTTGCCATTCTTTTGTTTAAAGTAGGGTGTGTTGTGGCTTAAACTGGGGTTTGCAGTGTAATTCAATTAATTTTGTTGTGGGTCCTGGTGAGGTTAGGGTGTGAGTGGGCTGCATTGTTGGTCACAGACTTATTCTTTGGGTCTCAGTGATGTGAACTCTGGTCTCAATGAAGTGCATTGTGGATCACAATTTTCTGTGCAGTTGTTTAAATTGGGATGTGTTGTGGCTTAAAGTGGGGTTTGCAGTGTAATTCAATGAATATTGCTATGGGTCATAGTGAGGTTAGTGTGTCGTGTCAGTGGGGTGTGTTGTGGTTGCAGATTTGTTCTTTGGGTATCAGTGTTCTGTGCTGTGGTGTCACTGAAGTGTGCTGTGAAGCACAATTTTCTGTATGAGGTGTAAAGTGGGGTGTGCTATTAATTAAAGTGGGATGCGCAGTGTTAATCAATGAATTTTTCTGTGGGTCCCAGTGAGGTTAGAGTGTCAGTGGGGTGTGTTGTGGGTCGCAGATTTGTTCTTTTGGTCTCAGTGATGTTTAGGGTGTTCTCATTGAGGTGTGCTGTGGGTCGCAACTTGCTGTGCTGTTGTTTAAAGTGGGATGTGCTGTGGCTTAAAGTGGGTTTTGCTGTGTAATTCAATGAATTTTGCTGTGGGTCCTAGGAAGATGAGGGTGTGAGTGGGGTGTGTTGTGGGTCATAGGCTTGTATTTTGGTCTAAGTGATGTGTGCAATGGCCTCACCGAGTTGTGGTGTGGGTCGCAGTTTGCTGTGATGTTGTTTAAAAAGGGGTGTGCTGTGGCTTAAAATGGGGTTTGCAGTGTAATTCCATGGATTTTGTTGTGTGTCCTAGTGAGGTTAGGATGTGAGTAAGGTGCGTTGTGGGTTGTAGATTGGTTCTTTGTGTCTCAGTGATGAGTGCACCAGTCTCACTGAGGTGTATTGTCAGTCGCAGTTTGCTGTGCCCTTGTTTAAAGTGGGTTTTGCAGTCTAATTCAACGAATTTTGTTGTGGGTCCTAGTGAGGATAGGGTGTCATTGGGGTGTGTTGTGGGTTGCAGAATTGTTCTCGGTGTCTCAGTGATCTGTGCAGTGGTCTCACTGAGATGTGATGTGGGCCATGGTTTTCTGTGGTGAGGTTTAAAGTGGGGTGTGCTATCACTAAAAGTGGGATGTGCAGTGTAAGTCAATTTTGCTGTGGGTTCTAGTAAGGTTAGGGTGTGAGTATGTTGTGTTGTTGGTCACAAATTTGTTCTCGGGGTCTCAGTGATGTGTGCAGTGGTCTCACTGTGGTGTGTTGTCGGTCTCAGTCTGCTGTGCTGTTGTTTAAAGTGGGATGTGCTGTGGTTTCAAATAGAGTTTGCTGTGTAACTCAATACATTTTTAAAATTATTTATTTTATTTTGTATTATTCATTCATTTATTTATTTTTTAATTTGACCAGAGAGAGACAGAGGGTGAGAGTGAAAGAGAGGAAGTGAGAAAGCAAGCCATCAGATTCAGGACTCGACCCCTGGTCGGCCATGTGGGAGTGTCCAGTGCCTTAACCACCATGCCACCTGCTGGTCCCTAAATCAATACAATTTTTGGAGAGGTTTTTGCTATAGGGCGTGTGTGCTCACCAGACAGACAGAGAGAGACAGAGAGATAGAAAGCAAGAAATCCCCCCCCAGGGGGGATGGCCATGCTGCAATCGCTTCTCCTCCATTCTCCTTTTGGGATCCTGGGCATGCATGCACATGGGCCTAGCATGAGTTTAAGCCACCGGGTCCGGGACCCGAACCGCGGTCAACTACATGGGAGTCCAGCAACATAGCCATTATGCTAACTGCTGGTCCCACTCAATAAATTTTGCTGTGGGTTCTAGTGAGGTTAGGGTGACAGTGGGGTGTGTTGTGGGTGGCAGATTTGTTCTTGGGGTCTCAGTGATGTGTGCAGTGGATTAATTGAGATGTGCTATGCGTCAAAGTTTTCTGAGTTGTTGTTTAAAGTGGGATGTGTTGTGGCTTAAAATTGGGTATGCATTTTAATTTAATGAATTTTGCTGTGGGTCCTAGTTAGGTTAGTGTTTGTGTAGGATATGTTGTGGGTCGCAGAATTGTTCTTTGGGTCCCACTGATGTGTGCAGTGGTCTCAATGAGATGTAGTGTGTGTCACAATTTGCTGTGCTGTTGTTTAAAGTGGGATGTGCTGTTACTTAAAGTGTGTACTGTGCAGTGTAATTCAATAAATTTTGCTGTAGGTCTCAGTGAGGTTAGGGTGTGAGTGGGTTGTGTTGTGAGTCGTAGATTTCTCCTTTGGGTCTCTGGTCAAATTAAATTAGTTAATTAACTAATTAATTAAAAATATTTAATTATTTACTTGGGGTCAGCAGGAGGTGTGGTGGGCACTGGGCTCCCACATGGTCGACCCTGGTTTGAGTCCCGGATCTGGCAGCTTACTTTCTCACTTTTCCTCTCTCTCTCTGTCCCTCTCTGATCAAATTTAAACAAATAAATAAATAAAGATAAATAAAATAATTATTTAACAAAAATAAATAAAATAAAATGTATCTTATTTGGGGGGTCAGCAGGAGGTGTGGTGGTTAAGGGCGCTGGACTCCCACATGGCCAACTGTAGTTCAAGTCCTGGACCCATTGGCTTCCCTTCTCACTTTCCCTCTCTTTTTCTCTCATCCTGACCCTCTCTGGTCAAATGAAAATAAATAAATAAACAAATAGATGAATAAATAAACAAGAAAGAACATGCCTTGTGGACAGAACCATATGGCCTCCTCCATCACTATTACTAAGAGGAAGCAGTCCATCCTGCCTTTTAGAAATGGACGTCATTGAAAATTTCAGCAGAGCACTCTGGAATGTCAATGAACAGCATTATTCCATTACTAAGCATACATTAAAATATTCATGAAATTCTATTTGAGTCACTTTCATGCCTTGTAAAATCTGAAGAACCTTTTAAATTTAGTGGTGTTAGAATGTTTAAAGAAATAAATTTGCTTTTAAGACCAGCTTTATCAGAACCTGTGAAGGTTATAGTGTGGCATACATGTTCATACTATAAATGTCGAAGGATCGGTGGGGCCAGCAGGTGGTGGGGTGGTTACAGGGCTGGACTCCCACATGGCCAGCAATGGTTTGAGTCCTGGAGTTGGCAGCTTGAAATCCTCCCTGGAGCAGCGAGTCAGGGAGTGGGCCTGTGTGTGTGTGTTCCCAAAATCCCAGGAGGAGAATGGAGGGGAAGGGATGGAGGCGTGGCCATCTGCCCTGTAGGGTGATTTCTCACTTTGCCTCTTGCTGTCTCTCTCCTGGGAGTGCATATGCCCTATGGCAAAAACTTACAAAGAAAACACAAACAAATTGGAGGAAGAAAAAACATCCCAAGGATGCATAGATTTCCACGGGCTGTAACATGAGCAGTTTGTTATTCTGGAATCACTATTAAAGAGTTCAGTAGCCTTGTCTTCCCTTACTTCTCAACCATGCAGCTGAGCTGAGATCTGAGCAAGGTCATCTAGCTTCCTGTCATTAAAAGAAGGATTCAGGCAAGTAGGGAGGCCTTGCCTGTTTTGTGTCCTCTGACATTGACTTCTCTGGGTGCTGCTGTAAGAGGTGTTTTTATCCCATTTTCTCATTGGACTAATTAACACAGGTGCGACCATGGTTTAGCAGCCCCCGGACGCGCGGGTGGCCTCTCCAACCGGATGGGTACGTGGGTGCCACGTCTGCTCAGAGATCATTTCCACCTGGGGGTGGGGACGGTGCCCCACCACCTGTTGGTGACTGCACTGTCTTATTGATATGGAGGATGGTAAACTTTAAAAGGTGTTTGGATTAAGGGTGGTATTTCAATTTACCCTGTTAAACTCTTTTCAGGGAGGCAGCAGGTAGTGCGGTGGTGAAAGCGTTGGACTCCCACATGGTCAACTTACGGTTTGAGTCCCAGACCTGGTGGCTTCCTTTCTCACTTTCCCTCTCTCTCTGGTGAGCACATGTGCCCTATAGCAAACTAAATAATAATAATTATACAATTAAATAAATCTTCAAAATAAAAACCTGTGTTTTGGGCCAGCCTGTAGTGAGGTGGTTTGGGTGGCTGGATTCCACATGGTCAACTGTATGGTTCAAGTCCTGGATCCAGCAGCTTGAAAAACATGCCGTGTGTGAGTGTGTGTGTGTGTGTATGTGTGTATGTGTGTATGTGTGTATGTGTGTATGTGTGTATGTGTGTATGTGTGTATGTGTGTATGTGTGTATGTGTGTATGTGTGTATGTGTGTATGTGTGTATGTGTGTATGTGTGTATGTGTGTATGTGTGTATGTGTGTATGTGTGTATGTGTGTATGTGTGTATGTGTGTATGTGTGTATGTGTGTATGTGTGTATGTGTGTATGTGTGTATGTGTGTATGTGTGTATGTGTGTATGTGTGTATGTGTGTATGTGTGTATGTGTGTATGTGTGTATGTGTGTATGTGTGTATGTGTGTATGTGTGTATGTGTGTATGTGTGTATGTGTGTATGTGTGTATGTGTGTATGTGTGTATGTGTGTATGTGTGTATGTGTGTATGTGTGTATGTGTGTATGTGTGTATGTGTGTATGTGTGTATGTGTGTATGTGTGTATGTGTGTATGTGTGTATGTGTGTATGTGTGTATGTGTGTATGTGTGTATGTGTGTATGTGTGTATGTGTGTATGTGTGTATGTGTGTATGTGTGTATGTGTGTATGTGTGTATGTGTGTATGTGTGTATGTGTGTATGTGTGTATGTGTGTATGTGTGTATGTGTGTATGTGTGTATGTGTGTATGTGTGTATGTGTGTATGTGTGTATGTGTGTATGTGTGTATGTGTGTATGTGTGTATGTGTGTATGTGTGTATGTGTGTATGTGTGTATGTGTGTATGTGTGTATGTGTGTATGTGTGTATGTGTGTATGTGTGTATGTGTGTATGTGTGTATGTGTGTATGTGTGTATGTGTGTATGTGTGTATGTGTGTATGTGTGTATGTGTGTATGTGTGTATGTGTGTATGTGTGTATGTGTGTATGTGTGTATGTGTGTATGTGTGTATGTGTGTATGTGTGTATGTGTGTATGTGTGTATGTGTGTATGTGTGTATGTGTGTATGTGTGTATGTGTGTATGTGTGTATGTGTGTATGTGTGTATGTGTGTATGTGTGTATGTGTGTATGTGTGTATGTGTGTATGTGTGTATGTGTGTATGTGTGTATGTGTGTATGTGTGTATGTGTGTATGTGTGTATGTGTGTATGTGTGTATGTGTGTATGTGTGTATGTGTGTATGTGTGTATGTGTGTATGTGTGTATGTGTGTATGTGTGTATGTGTGTATGTGTGTATGTGTGTATGTGTGTATGTGTGTATGTGTGTATGTGTGTATGTGTGTATGTGTGTATGTGTGTATGTGTGTATGTGTGTATGTGTGTATGTGTGTATGTGTGTATGTGTGTGTGTACCCAAAATCCCATGAAGAGAATGGAGAAGGGAGTGTGGTGTGGCTATCTCCCCTGGGGGTGATTTGTCCCTCTCCCTCTCTGTCTCTCTGCAGGCATAGTCGCCCGCTAGTAAACTAAACTAAGTGAACATTACTTCCTCCAGTAGCTGACGTCATGCCTAACTTCATGAGACGTCGCTCTGCCCACAGGAGTGAGGCGGGAGTGGGGAGGGGCCAACACATGCCGGCTCTCAGCCCCTCGCCTGGCCCGGTGTCTGCTGAGATTGGAGGTCTCCTCGGGCACCACTGCCTCCAGCCTGTCCCTCCATCTAACCATGCTGTAGCCCAAGGGACCGCAGGCACTGTGACAGGAGGTCCTCCACCTTCCAACAGCACGCCCTCCCAGGAGAAGGCAGGCCTGGCTGGCCCTCTTGTCCAGATTCACCCTAAGGTGGCAAAGGGCACACCGTGGACTCTATCACTCTTGTAGAATGTGGGCCTCTTAATCGGCAGTCTCTCACTCAAGGGGTGCAATTTTATTTCAACCTAAATCCTGTAAAACCCTAATTCTTTCACCAAGCAGTGTTCTGTGAACTCGTTCAAAGGGGAACTTGGTACGCTAAGGGTTAGGAACCCTGGAGGTGGCCGTCGCTCCCTCCAGAGGGGCCTTATCAGCACTTCGGGGTGCTCCAGGCCCCGCACCCTGATCCCAGCCACGCGTGAACAGTAGGAGCCAACCAAGACTGACATATTTGGAAAACCTCTTTATTATTCATGGCTGGCTCCCCTGCCTTGCACTGTGGGTGCTCAGTGTGGGGCGAGCTGTGGGCCTCAGGAGAGCAGCGCAGAGCTGAGTGGTGGTTCACCGCAGGGGTGGAGGGTGGCTTGTGGCAGGTCACTGCAGGGATGGAGGGAGGCTCATGGTTCACTGCAGGGATGGAGGGAGGCTCGTGGTTCACCGCAGGGATGTTAATGACATTTTATGGCGAGGTGAGAACGATGACACAGGGCGGCCAGTTGGTGCGGAGGTTAACGTGGCTGGATCCCACAGGGCTGACTACATGGTTCAAGTCCTGGACCCAGTGGTTTGAAAAACAGGCATATATGCATGTGTGCCCAGATTCCCAAGAGGCAACTGGAAGAGAAGAGGTCGTTACGTGGCCACCCCCTGGGGGTATGTTTTCTCTCTCTGGTGAGCACACATGCACAGACCCTATACAGCAAGTTAAAAAGAAAAAAGAAGGGTGCCATACTTCTCCTATTACGGTCGCAAACAAATGTTGGGTATGATCTTCAGTATGCGACAGGAGAACAGACAGGCTGCATGTCGTCATATACGTTGATTTATTTACTTACTTTTAAAATTTATTTTATATTCATTTTCATTTAGATTAATACAAATGAAATAACCTTGGGCCAGTCAGTGGCATGGCAGTTCAGATGACTGAATCCCACGTGGCTGACTGCAGTGTTCAAGTCCCAGACCGGGCAGCTTGAACACGGGCTGGGTGTGTGCATATGTGTGCGTGTACACTGGAAGTCCTAAGGGGAGGAAGGATGCAGAAGGGATCGCAGCATGACCCGGCTCCAGGAGGGGTGCTTTCTCACTTCTCTTTCACTCTTTCTCCAGCAAGTGTACCCACTCTCTGGTGTAGTGGTTACGTCACTGGACTCCTGCTTAGTTGACTGCGGTTTGAGTCCCGGACCCTGTGACTAAAAACTCACTCTGGGAGGCCAGCAGGTGGCAGGATGGATGGTTAAGGTGCTGGACTCCAATATGGCTGACTGTGGTTCAAGTCCTGGGCTTGGAAGCTTACTTTTTCTCTTGTTCTCTGTGTCTGTCTTGTGAGAGCACATGTCCTGTAGCAAATTTAAAAAGAATGATAAATAAAATAAACAAACAAACAAACAAAAACTCATGCTGACTGCGTGTGCATGTGTGCCCAAAATCCCGAGAAGAGAATGGAGGAGAAGGGATTGTGGTGTGGCCAGCCCTCCTGGGGAGTCATTTCTCACTTTCTGTCTCTCTGTCTCTGTCTCTCCAGTGAACACACGTTTTCTACAGCAAAAATCTTTTTCTTAACAAAGATTTAATTTAACTTAAAATTTAAAAACTCGTTCCTTGGGGCCAGGAGGAAGCATGGTGGTTAAGGTGCTGGACTTCCACATGGCCGATGGCAGTTGGAGTTCCAGACCTGGTGGTCTGAAAAATCACCCTGGTTGTTGTGCGTGCTATGTGCTCCAAATCTTAAGCCTCGTTCTGTCTGTCTCTCTCCAGCCAGTGCACATGCCGTACGGCACAAAACCAAAAACAAAACGGGATTAGTTCCAGTCAGGCCGGTCACATACTGGGCGTGATAGCTACATGTGGCCCGTGGCGTCACATTGCAGTGCGAAGTTGTACAGTCTCACCCCACGGACCATCCCGGGACGGGTGCTGAGCGGTGCCTGCCTGCCTTCCCACTACTTCGGAGTGCCATGAGTTCAGGTTCGAGGCCAGTCTGGGTGATAGAGCGAGACCCTGTCTTAGAAAAGGAAAAGGAGCATTCGTGAAGACATGGCCCACTGCGCTTTACCGCCCACCACTCACGTGAGGGCCTGGCTGGCCTGTCCCTCTGCCTCCCCCTCTTCTCCCTGGCCTCCCTTTTCCTCCTGCCCTCACTCATCCAGGAAGGTCTGACACTGCCACTCCCTCTCTGCACCAAAGTTTCTGCCAGTGAAGGACTCCCCACTCTCCGTGAACCCAGGTTCTCCATTTCAAAGGGCTCAACACATCCACCACCTCCCTGTAATGTCCTTTAAACCAGGAAGGGCAGCCATGTTCTGTTTCGTTTATTTCTAACCAGTGAGGACCAGGCTCAGAGTGTAAGCGGCCTGTCTGAGGCTGCACGTGAACAGGGCTGTCTTCTGATCCTGGGACAGGCTTCTGCCCATGGTTGGAACTTTGTAAGTAGTTACGATGGTCACAGAGTCTTAACTTTAAAGGCAGTTAAACTCAATCTCTGCTCTGTCTCTCTAGCGGAAAATCTCCTTGGAAAGCTCTGAGCAGGAGTGGTGGGGACACCTAGAGAGGATGCCCTCCTCTGCCCTGGCCATCCGCTGTGTGACTGCAGGACCTCTGCATTCTACAGGGCCTCGGCTTTCTCACCTGGAAGATCTGACAAGGGGGCAGACACACGACGATGCCAAGACTGCTTCCAGCCTGAACAGGCAAATCTCTTGGGATTACTTTTTGCTCATAAAGATCTTGCTTTATTTCCCATTCAAGAATCATTTCTTCAAAAAAATTATTTAATTTTATTTCTTATTGTTATTATTAAAGTTGATGAGAGAGAGAGAGAGGGACAGAGAGAGAAAGATGCCAGGTCCGGGACTTGACCTGCGGTCGGCCATGTGGGAGTCCAGTGCCTTAACCACCATGCCACCTGCTGGTCTTTCAAGAACCATTTTTTAAAGTTGGCTGCCCTAGCGTGTGGTGGTGTTCCTGGGAGATCCGGCATGTGTCTAGTAGGACTGAGAAGCCTGGCTCTGTGGCCACTGGGAGTGAGGAGGACCTGGCTGAGTCCTGGAAGGGCTCACGGGGTGCCAGGTTGACATCCCCAGAGTTCACGGGAGCTCTTGCTACACTGCCTCTCACCACGAGAGGAAGAACCAGGGTCCCCGGTTAGAAGCCATCTGTGGCTTTTCAACTCGGAGGGGAGGGTGAAGTGGATTAGGATCGAGAAAGCAAAGGCCCCCGCATCCCCATCCTAAGCCCGGGGCCATCTCTGTTTCCCAGAATGCTGTGGTCTGGGTAACAGGGTGTGCCCCCGCCTGCTCCTGCAGGTCACCACGACACTCTAGGAGGGGAACGTCCAGGTGTGGACCACTCTGATGGCAGTGGAAGCCCACAGCTGGGTGTGAAATCCAAGCCAGCTATTGGCTCTGCAGCCGCCCTGACCAGGAAAGGCCGCGGCCTCAGTCCTGGAACCCAGCCTGGGCGCAGATCCATCCTCCCCGCTGGGGCGTCTCACGGTTTGCCGGGAAAGTTCCCCTTCAAAGACGCTCACCCCGATGTCTCAGATGACCAGGACCGTGTGTTTGCGCTCAGTCTCGCAGCCTGAAGGGTCACGTGTTGTGTGGAGGCTGCTGCACCACCGGCTCAGCACTGCCTGGCTCCTCCACCCTGTCCCCAGGGCCTGTGTATTGTCCCTCTGCCCTTAATGCAGCACTTAGGCCAGCGCGGAGGAAAGGGCACGGCAGGCAGTCCCACATGGGAAGGTTCTTGGCTCAGGTCCTGAGGCTCCCTGGGTACTCTGGGCGGGCATGTGCCCACCAGGCGGAGGCTGGGGCTGTAGTCTCTCTTCCTCTCTGCCTCTCTTGCTAATGATATACATATACATATATACACACACACACGATCTTTTAAAATTTAATTTTATTCAATGTCTTTATTTTATTTTATTTTTGTCAGGTTGACCAGAGAGAGAGAGAGAGAGAGAGAGAAGGAAAGTGAGAAAGCTAGCTGCCAGGTTCGGGACTCGAACTGCAGTCAGCCATGTGGGAGTCCTGCCGCCTTAACCACCAGGCCACCTGCCGGCCCTCCTTTTTAAATTAATTTTATTCATTGTCTTTTTCTTTTTTTTAATTTTAAGACTAAAGCCGAGAACACTCCTGGCAGAACCTGAGCGCCTCTGAGCTGCCCCAGCAGACCCAGGACTGGGCCTCACCAGGAGACGTTTATTTCCTCGCAGTTCTGGGACTGGAAGTCTGAGTTCCAGACGTCCAGGGGTGGGTGTCCCTCCGTGGGTCGCAGCTGGTCACCCCCTCCTGTGTCTTCATGTGGGGTCTCCCCCAGGCCTCATCTCTTCTGATAAGAACTCCGGTCAGATTGGATTAGGGCCTACCCCGAGGACCTCATCTTAACTCAGTTCTCTTTAGAGACCCTAAATCCAAAACCTGCTCACAGTCTAGGGTGTGGGGACTAAGACGCCAACATACGAATTTTGGGATACAGTAACCCAAAACCTCCATGTCTGCTGCCTCTACTGAGAAGCCCCGGTGGCTCCTTCTGCAGCAGGTGCCACCTCCTGTGCCTGTGTCATGTGTCACGTGTCCCTGTGTCCTGCATACCTGAGTTAAAGGAGTCCTGTAGGCTGGGCTTTAGAGAAGCCCCTGCCTGTCAGGTTTGGACCCTGAACTTGGCCAAGGGGGCCCTGCAGGATAGGGGTGCCTGCCCGAGCCGGTCGGATATTCTGGTGGGAGGTGGAAACGTGAGCTGTGCTTGGAGAAGCCTGGGGATTTATTAAGATGGGAGAGGACCACGTAGCTAGCCTCAAGGGTGCGGGTGGGTCTTGAGGGATCGAACTGTGATCCAGAGCTGCATGAGGACAGCTGTCTGTCCAGGCGTCAATACGAGAGCCAGTGCCTGGCCAGCTGCAGGCTAGTCTCTGTCCCTTGTCACGTGGTTGCCTGGGCTCACAGCCTCTTGGCCTCCCAGGAGTCAAATTAGTACAGAAAGCCATCCCAGTGGTGGCCACTCCCATGGGATGCATGAGGAAGAGGCCAACAGGACGGGCCAGGAAGCCAGGCGTGAGCTCCAGACTCCAGCAGAGGGGCCAGGATGAAGGCAGAGGGAGGTGGCAAGAATCATATCTTCATTTGGGCTTCCTCAGATGAGGACCCCGAGACAGGGCCCATGTGGAAGTAGTTAATGAGGGAGAGGACCCCAGGAAGGACCAGGAAGTGGGGAGTGAGAAAGAAGGGGAAGAGCCAATGGGCGGAGTCTAAGGAGCAGAGGGCCACTGAGGGGAGGCAGTGAGGCCCACCTGTGTCTCCCAGGGTGAGGAAGCGAGGCTGTTTGTCATGCAGTGGGCTGAGGCCCTGAACTTACCAGCTCCTGCCCCCGTCCCGGGGCAGCGCCCGCCTACCCTGTCCTTCCACTGCATTTGCAGGTGTTGGGGACAGGAAGCTGGCCAGCTGGGGCAAGGGTGCCCGGGCCCAAGGCCAGCAAGTTTCTCTAGGGAGCCAGGGCAGCAGACGGTCTGTGCTGGGAGGAGCCAACTGCCCAGGGTGAAGGCGGGTGGTTTCCCAAAGGCGCTTCGCTGTCGGCCGCCGGGTGTCTGGTCTGCTGTCCACACCGGCCTGGTCCTGTGGCTTCGCACTCTAAACCACGTCCCCCTTACATTCACCCCACACAGCTCGGCTTCCCTGTGGAGGTGATGAGGCAATTCTTCCATTTTGTAGCTAACAGAGTTAAAGAATGTGGAGTGGTCTGGAAGCAAATAAATACTTGGGTCAAATTTGTTTTTGCTATAGGACATGTGCTCTCGCTAGAGAGAGACAGAGAGAGAGAGAAAGAGAGAGAAAGAGAGAGAGAAATCACCTCCCCCAGAGGAGTTGGTTATACTGCAATCTCGCCACTCCTCTCAGGAATGTGAGCATGGGACCAGCATTTAGCATAATGGCTATGTCACTGAACTCCCATGTAGCCGACTGCGGTTCAAGTCCCAGACCCGGTGGCTTAAACTCACGCTGGGTGCGTGTGCGTGCATGCCCAAGATCCCGAGAGGAGAATGGAGGAGAAGGGATTGTGGCATAGCCACACCCGGGGGGGTCGCCACTCCTCTCAGGAATGTGAGCATGGGACCAGCATTTAGCATAATGGCTATGTCACTGAACTCCCATGTAGCCGACTGCGGTTCAAGTCCCAGACCCGGTGGCTTAAACTCACGCTGGGTGCGTGTGCGTGCATGCCCAAGATCCCGAGAGGAGAATGGAGGAGAAGGGATTGTGGCATAGCCACACCCGGGGGGGGGAGGTGATTTCTTGCTATCTCTCTGTCTCTGTCTTTCTGGCGAGCACATGCGCCCTATAGCAAACACCTCCCCCCCACCACCAAAAAAAAAAAGAAACAAACAAACAAACAAACAAGGAATGTGGGCATGCATGCACATGTGCCTGGCATGATTCCCAAGCCACTGGGTCTGGGACTCGAACTGTGAAGCTGGCCATGTAGGATCCAGCACTCTAACTTCCACACCATCTGCTGGTGGCCTAGGTAAAATTTTAAAAATAATCCTTACAGGGCAGTCCTGTAGCACAGCAATTAAAGGCTGTGGATCAGGACCTGGATCCTACACTTACACGACTAACTGTGGTTCCAAACCCTGCCCTGGCAGTGTGAAAAACACACTGGGCCCTCATGCCTAAAATCCTGATGGGATGGAGGGATGCAGGGTGCCCTTCCAGGGGGGTGCTTTTAATGTCTCTTTTAAACCCACCGCCTTGGGGGGGGGGGGGGGGTCTCGCAAAACAGGGAGCCTAGTTCTACATTCAAAGAGTGTGTTAATTTATTTCCCTTTCCCCCACGTTAGGTAAAAGCAAATGATCATTTAATTAAAGAGAAGATCAACTGGCAATTGAAAACCTACTTCTGTACCTTTTATCATCCTGGGGAAAAGGGGGTTCCTTCTGTGATTAACACCAAGGAGCTCGACCTCCTGGGCCCCTCCATTCTCACTGGCCCAGGCTGGCCCCGACTGGCCCCACAGTCCAGGACAGCGCCTGTGAGCAGGCTCGGGAGGGTGTCCAGGACTTCACAGCCCTGACCCGGACCTGGGCACGGGAGATGCAGAGTCGGCCACCCCTGCTATGTGGGGAAGCCTACCCATTTCCTCTGCAGAACAGGGGAGCCTCTGTCCCTCAATCCCAGGCTCTTCTGAAATAGGACAGGACCCCAGTGGACCACACCTCTGCCCCTACCACTGTTTTCTTCAGAAAGGCACTGCCTCCTTCCTTTGAGCAGGGTGCATAAGTGGAACCCGACTCCCTGGAGAACAGACGGGTGTGACAGGCTGTAAGAAGGTGCAGGAGAAGTGCCCCGTGGGCGTCTGGCTACAGAACTCAATGACAGGCGGTGGCCATGGTCTTCAGGTGAGAGGCTGGGATTTGATACCTACCGCCTTTTTTGCACCGTTTTATAAAGAAAGGCAAAATTACCATAGCTGAAAATGAGCCCCAAGGGAAGGGGTGGGGGGGGTTCCGTCTAGGGTTTTCAATGGACACCTGTAAGTAATTTATTACTCTGTGACAGGATATCCCAGCGTGGGGAACATTTCGGGGTGGCAGAAACGCTGTGTCCTCATTGTGAGGGTGGCAGTCGTCTGATGTCAACCTCTGTAGCTGGGTGGGGGGCACTCCAGGCACCAGGTACAAGGGCAGAGTTTTCATTCTTCGAGGACTGCAGTCCCTAGTGTAAAAGGACGCCTCCAGCGTCCTCGCTTAAATCCCGCAGGCGCGCGGACTGCGTGCTCGCGTGGCCCCCCCCAGCGGCCGACCCCGAGTTCTTTTCTTATCCAATCGCGCCACCCCGCGGACACTGTGGGCACTGCAGGCTCCCTAATCTGACATCCACTCGGTTTTTGAAGCCGGGGTTTAAGAAAGTAAAGCGCCCAGCGTTCGGGGCGACGAACGCCTGTGACCGGACGCAGTTCCCCCGAAGAATCAACGGAACAAGCTGGAATTGTGGGCCCAATTTTGGGGCTGAGAGAGCGGACGTGGAAGAATGTAACCCTCCCAGCCCACGGTCCGTTATCCCCATATCGAGCCTCTCAGAAAGGCGCAGGGCATCGGAGGAGGTAGGACGTGTCCACACCCCCGCGTCCTATTCCCGAACTCCTGGCACCCCAGTGAAGGCCTCTGCGCAGCGGAGGGGTTACTGCGGTTCTTGTTTCCCCTGTCTACACCCGGTGACGCTGGCGCGGCGTCTCCCCCTGGCGGCCAGGCGGCGCCACTACAGGTGTAGGAGGGTGCCGTTAGTCACCCTAGTCTGATTGGACCTGGGGACAAACAGGGGTAGCCTGAGCCCTACCCGATGGTGGGCAAAAGGTGAGGGTCTCTCCTTCCCAGTAACTCTTAGTCTCCGAACCGGGCCCAAAGTCAGAATCCGTCTCGGCGTCGGTCCCTCGCTGAGCCCCTCTTGGATCGCAGCGTGGGCGCCTTGCAGAAACGCGCACGCCACGCTCCCGGCACCGCAGACACGGCGCTTCAGCTCGGGCTAGTGCCCCTGGGCCACTCTCCCAGAGGCCAGCGCGCTCGGACCACACTTGCTGACGCTGGTGTCCAAAAACGATGGAAGCTGGGGCGGCGGTGGGAGGTCGCTCGTATGTGGAGGGAGCAGAATAAGTAATACACACACACACACACACACACACATACACACACATATATATATAGCCGAGGAAAAGAAGTGTCCTGAGTGCAGACGGCCTCCGACGACGCGCACTGCGACACCGCGAGTGCACCGTAAGCCCAGGGTGGAGCGGGACGCTACCGCCACCGTCGCACACGCAGTTCTAACCCTGGTCTGAGCCGCCTACTCCTCCACGGACTCCTCACCAGGCTCGACCCAGACCGCGTTGCACTGATCCTGAACCCGGACTTCAGAAGCCGGCGGCCTCCGGGCGCTCTCAGGCAACTGGCTCCGCGCGCGCGGACTCGGGGCTCGAGCGCCTCCTGGCGGCGGCGGCGCCCAAGACACGCTGGTTTGTTGGGCGGGAGGCAGCGAGTGGAGAGCCCACTGGGTTCCGCGCGCAGAAGGGAGGCCCGCGGGCCGACATTCCCCCACGTGCTCGGATGGAGGCGCTGAGGCTTATTCGCCTCTATTAATAACGATACCAAGGAGGAACAAAATTAGAACCTTTAAAGCGTGGGAGAGTGGAGGGTGTGTGTGTGTGTTGGGGCGTTGGTGAAAGCAATAAAACTCAGATCGTTTCCTTGGCGAGATAGCGGCGACTATAATGCGCCGGGGGGATCAGGGGTTTATTTGCAGATCCTGGATAAAAGATGATATATCGACACGGTTTAGAGTGTCACTGCGCCTGGCCTCTCAGGAAGCCACAAGTACATATTTCCTGAAATACCACCCAACACAATATCTAATCCTCACGCCACTTAAGCACTGGGAGGGGAACCTCACAGCTCACAACTTCCAGCCTGGCTTCCCAGTTCTGCGTGGGAAGATCCACCCAGGCAAGTCTGGCGAGCTCCACACCCCCTCCTCTGGCCTTTGTCTTCAGTCCAAGTAATCACTTAGGATGGGCCTTAATAAATACGTCTGAGAACCATCCTTATGCTCAGTAAATATTGGATTAGCTTTTCAATGACCAGGCTCTTGAAAAGGCTCAGAAATCCACACCAGGTCTCAACTAAGCCCAACAGTCAATAGGTAAGGAAGCAAGTTATTTCCCGGCTGGAGTGGGGAGCAGAGAAGACGGTTCGCACTCTGACCACCTTACCTGGTTGTATCACACAGGGCAGTAGTGAGTGGGCAGGGCGGGACTGCTCAAGGTGGGGAAGCTGGAATCCCCACCAGCTCAGATGTGCTCACCAGGGGCTGGGTCACGTTGTTGCGGGAATATGTCTGTGTTCTATTATTTTCCCACAATGCTTGGCCTCATCAACTCTTTTTCTTTAGCATGGTTTGTTTAGGGGGTGCTTATGGGAATTTCGATCTGGCTACTGCCAGGGGGGTGGCAAGATCCAATGATTTCTGAGTGTCTCTGCCAACTGGGATGTTCACGGGAAGCAGAAAAAGGGCAGGCTTGGGAGCCCTGCGGTGTCTCCCTGCTACTGAATTTTGCAAAGATCACCATTCAGGATACACTAAAAATTAGGGAAGGAGTCTTTCCTCCTCTCCTCCTCTCCTATAGAGGGAAGAGGCTGCTGGGAGAAGTTTCTGAACCGGTTTGCCATAGCACCGACAAGCCACTGCCATTCCCCACCGGCAATTCAAATGAAAGGGTACCTTTTAACTTTGGGGTTGGAAACCGAATGGCCCAACCAGGAGCAAAGAGGCCTTGGAAGGGGTTGGGTGAAAATCGAAGTGGACCCAGGGGTGAAGAGGCTCCTTGGCCTCACAGAGCCTCTGGGTGCTCCCAGCACCAGTGACAGAAGGCTTGAGGGGATTGGATTTTATCTACCCTAAAGCCTGGAAGTCCAAGCATCAGCCAAGCCCTGGGCAACTCATGGTATCTCTGGAGCCTGGAGACAGTCCTGTGGCTCCCACACCCGGTTTCTCAGGCAGAAGCAGCCTAGTGGCCAGTTCTGACACATGGGAGCCAGTCAGGGAGCACAAGGAACCCAAATCTTGAAGACGCGTGGTTCACAGGCCCAGCCTGAGTCTCCTCACAGCCAATATTTGTGTGTGTGGAGAGAGAGAGAGAGAGAGAGAGAGAGAGATCCAGCTCTCTGTGTCATGGGGCCTAGGAGGGGCAAGCGCCCTCTGAAGCCATCAAAGAAGGGGTGGCTTTTTCCCCTCCTCCAGCCTCCTCCCCAATAGATATAGCACGAATTTTTAATGCGTCTTCTTTCACAGACAACAATACAGGGTTTGAAAGCTGGACACAATTTGGGTTTTGTGCGGGTCCCTCCTCGCGCTCCCTCGGCCCAGCTGGCCATATGGAATCCAGCATGGAGCCCGCGGATGACAAAGGGACCCAGTGACAGGCCCAACAAAACCCCAAGGAGACTTCTGCCTGACTCCGGGATTCACTGCCTGCGATAAGCGCGCTGAATGGTGCCGAATGGGGCGGGGGAGGACGGGCCCCTTCTCCCTCTTCCCCTCTCCTGTCCTCTGCGATCCTTTCTCTGTCCCTTTTTAATATGCACGCCTCTAACATCTCCGGCTCCCAGCTTTCCCATTGTGCCGTTTTGTGCGGCCCGCTGTAGATTGGGCGAAGATAGACTGCCAAAGCGGACCCCGCGCCGGGTGCGCTCCCAGGGCGCTGGGGTTAGGGCCACACAGAGCTCCGCGGGCGCTTTTATTGACTCCGTGGGGACCCGAGGACCGAGGGAGGCGGGCGCCCGGCCCACCTCCCAGCTCCCGGCCGCTTGAGCGCACACCCAGACCGCAGGCTTGAGGGCCTAGCCACTGCTCCAAATGCGCTCTTGATGCGCACGCAGTGGACGCCTGCGAGAATTTGCACACCTCTCCCCAACCTCACACACCCACTTTCTCTCAGGGGGCCTGGGAGGAGGGCATCTGTGAACCATCTTGACCTCCGGAAACTTTGGGGCCTAGAACAGTCAAAATCCACTCGGGTCCTCCATGCTGGGCCTCAGGCCTCAGGACAAGTCCTCTCCAAGAGACTGGGACCCCCAACTCCTCTAGCAGAGAACTGGGGACTAGGGGAAGCGGGAGTGGATGGTGAGCGATGGGCATCAGGGCTTGCTGGGTGGGTGACTGCATAACTAAGGATTTAGGGGAATTCTAGGGCCTCCGCAAACGGCAAGGCAGAAAACATTAAAGGCCTCTAAGCGGGTGTGGAGAACAAAGGGAGACTTCCCAGCATTTAGGGAAGCTGCCCCTTTCCCGCGGGTAAACCTGGACTGGGGAAAGCCCTCCAGGAGGATGTTAGAAAGACTCCCGGGCCCTCAATTATCCAAGGGCGTGCGCGAGGCTAGCGTAATCACGTCCCTGGGCGGGCTGCGCTGAGGGCTATCGACGCGCAGATTTGGTCACACGGATAATCATGTTTGCTCTAGATATTGAATTAAATCTGATCATCAACCAGAGGGAGCGAGAAAGTCAGCGGGGACGGCTCCCTTTGCCTGGCCTCCTCGCCCCCACCCCAGCCTTGACTGGAGCTCCAGAGAGAACCACAGATACAATTTCCAAACGGGCTGACTTTCATTGCCCCCAGGCGTCTCAGAGCACCCGCTGGGCGCTGAGCCCTGAGCCCCGGTATTTTCGGAAATCCGCCAGACAGAGGAGAAAGGCGCATCGTCCAGTCTGCGGGTCCCTTGGGAGCCCTCCCGCGTGGCCAAGTGTGCGCCAGCATCCGCCGAGGAGATCTGCTCCCAGGGGCCAGGGCGGTGGACTCAGTGCTCCACTGGGGGAGGATGGGTGTGCTCCCCCACCCCCCAGGCGAAACTGGGGCTGAGTGTCCCCTGCCCGCATTCCCACCCCGCTCTGGAGCACCCCGGGCTCCCCGCTCCACCTCCAAGCCTCTACTTTCTAACCTGTTCACCCAGCCCCTTCCCAAGAGTTAGCCTGGGGGTGGGGGGACTGTGCACCGCCACACGCTGGGAGGGGAGGACGCACTGAACCCAGTCAGGGGAAGGGACGACTGGAAACCCGGGCAGGATGGAGGAGGAGGCGGGCGGGCGCGGTTTGCTGGGGTTGCCGGACTCCCATTTTCTGGCTCCTTGGGGCCAAACGCCTCCCCCACGTCCCCCGTCATAACCAAAGTCTAACGCTCCCCGAAACCCTCCGACAACCCCTCCACCCCCTACACACTCTGCCCAGATCAAGGAGCAGCTTTCAAAAAGGCGGTGGGACGCAGAGCGGGAGCCGACCCGGGTCAACCTCGGCCACCCCCCTCGTCCCCCCTTGTCAGCGCGGGGTAAATCTAACGCGCAAAGTGAAAGTCGTCAGTGTAGTGGCTTCAACAGCTTCTCAGGCTGAAGGAGCCACTCGTAGATCTGGGTCAGCGAGGGGGACAGGCTCTCCTCATCCCGGTTGCCCAAACTCACTTTTCCTCCCGAAGCCCGGTTGCCCGACGCGCGAAGCCTGGAGAGAGGCCCTGGAGAGGGCGGGCGACCCTGGGCTTCCGGCCCACTGCTCTCAGGCCTGAGGCCGAGCACTCTCGTTCGGACTCCGGGTCCTAGGCACCAGATCCAGCCTGTGAGTCAGAAGAGGCCTGTCCCAGGAGCCCCTCTGGCGCCCCCAGCTCCGCGACTCCCGCCCCGAGGACGCTCCACTGGGAGCGCTGAGCGCGCCTGGGCCCAGCTCCTCGCCTGAGGCCTCCAGCCCCGCCGAAGGCGACCAAGTCAGACAAACGGGAGGGCCCGGCCTGGCTTTCTTTTCTTCTTCTTCTTCTTTTTTTTTTTTTAAACACAAGATTTTTATTAAAATTCTTATTTAAAAAAATCGAAAACTCTCAGCGCCCGGCGCTCTAGAACCGCGCAGAACCGCTGAACTCCAAGTTCCGGGGATCAGGACCCGGAGGATGGGGCAAGGGGTTTCTCGCCTACACATTTTTTCTTTTTCATATTTGAGAAATGTTTGCAATGAACAAATAAAAAAATAAAGAAAAGAAGGGGGAAAGAAAGCGGGAGTAACCCAAATATAACCAAACCAAAACAAACACAGAGAAAGGAGGTGGGCCCCCAGGGGGACAGGCCTGTCCTGAAGGTCATTTTGGCAACAATTACCACCGATATTTACAACGAAAAGCGAAATCTGCCACGAGCTGTCAGAACGTTTACATGGCCATAAATATTTAGCATTTTCTTATATAAAAAAGAAATCCTCTGTATTTTTTAAGTGTTCTCCACTTGCTTTAGAAGAAGACGGCTGACGATATCGCTACTCACACAAACATATTTTACAAAATTCACGAAAGCTGGGGCGGGGGATGTGTCGGTCTTTCTCTCGTTTAAAGTGAGGACGTTAGCGCTGGGACAGTCTGGTCCCCCTGGGGAGAGGCAAGGGAGCGAAGCTGCGCAAACATTCTGTAAACAGGGCTTAGAGTCCAGCCCTCTCCAAAGGTTCACAAGGAGAGAGCGACGAGGGCAGCGCTGGGCCGATGGACTCTGCCGCTCCGAGGGGAGCAGGCCACCTCCCGGCGCCTCCCCAACGGAGCCGAGAGTCAACTCGACTCCATAATAATAATTAAAATAATAATAATAACCACAAGTACCAAGGCCTCTCGCCGCGGCCATCGCCGGCGTGGGGCCCGGGCCTGGGGCCGCGAGTCTTGGAGGAGCGGCGCTCACCAAGTCCACTGCTGGGCCTGCACCAGGGGGTGCGCTGTCGGGTACTGGGGGGTGCTGGCCGAGCTGTACTGGGCGTTGTACTGCATGTGCTGCAGAGACTGCGCGCTGTAGGCCGAAAAGGGGATGCCCGCTTGGAAGGTGGCGGCCGCCAGGTCCTGGGCTTTGAGCGCATGGCACGGTTTGCCGTCCCTGACCAAGACCGGCACGGCCACCCGGCGCGGCGAGGGCAGGGGCGTCACCTCCATACCTTTCTCCGCCCGGGCGCGTTTCATCTTGTAGCGGTGGTTCTGGAACCAGATCTTGACCTGCGTGGGCGTGAGGTGGATCATGCTGGCCAGGTGCTCGCGCTCGGGCGCCGACAGGTACTTCTGCTGCTTGAAGCGCCGCTCCAGCTCGTACACCTGCGCGCCGCTCCAGCTCGTAGGTCTGCGCCTTGGAGAAGAGCACCCGCCGCTTCCGCTTCTTGCCAGCGTCCCCCCCGCCGCCCGGGGTCTCCTTCTCATTGTCCGGTGACTCGTCGGCCGAGGGCTCCGGGGACTTGGAGCTGGAGTCCTGGGGGGGCGCGCCGGCCGCCAGCCCGTGCACTGGCGGGGGCGGGGGAGGGGGGGGGGGGAGGAGGGCGGTTCCTCGCCCCGCCTGGGCTGGACCCTGAGCACCCGGAATCCTCCGTGCGCCCCTGGCCCTCAGCGCCCAGTACCTGGCAGTGGTCTGTGCGGTGACCCCCGCCCTGCCCCACGTCTGATGAAGCCGTCAGGGTCTCCCAGGGTGAAGAGAAGATACGCAGGAGTGAGGTCAGGGGGCTTACATTTCTAGGGGTTCTCAGAGTGGGGTTGCAAATTTAGGGGGAGTGGCACGCGGAAGATTGCCTTGGGTTAAGGGCTCCGGTCCCCTTAAGCGGTTTCCTCTCCGAAGAGACGTGGGCAGATTTTTAAAAGAAAAACCCCACAATCCTGGCATTGATAGGCTTGGCCATTTAAGGCAGGTTTTTGGGGGCTTTCGTTTTGGCTTTCGAGCTTTCTCAACACACCCAGCATGCACAAAGCATCCTCTATGATAGCGCAGGGGGCAGGGTGAGCTATTTATACCCGGCCACCCGAGCCTCCCCCACCCTCTCCCCGTACCCGGACCAGGCACCCTGGTTAGCTCCAGTGCGCCAGGCCAGTCCCTCCCGGCGGAGGCGGTCAGAGTGGGGGGCTCCTGCCCGAGCCATCAGTTCGGGTTGACATCTGTAACAAGCCCTTGGGAGGTATTTCCCTTCTCCTCTTCCTCCTTAATTTCTCGCGTTGAAAATAATAATAATAACCGAGACCAGGTCTTTTTCCAGGACTAACGGGACATTCGAGGAGGAAAGAGGGCATCCCAAACACGTGTTAAAAAAAATCTTTCTAGGGGACTTGGGATGAGGGATCTGGACTTAAACGATTCCTTCGCCTCTCGCTCCCAGCGACGGCCCAGGCTGCGGCCACAGCAATGGAGGAGCCCCCAGGCCGCGGCGGCCAAGTTTCGCTACTTACGGGAGTACTGGAGGCCCTCGGTGCTGGCCAGCCAGCGCGTGTACGGGTTGTCGCTGCTGTCGTAGAAGGGGTTCTTCAGGGGCAGGCTTTGCACGGCGTCCAGGGCGCCCTGTCCCAGCGGCCCGGCCCTCTTGGCTGGCTCCGGGCCCTCGCTCTCCTCCTCCGGCCCTTCGGCCACCGAGCCCTCCTCATCGTTGGTATCCGGCAGGTCCAAGATGTCCTTGACCGAAAACCCCGTCTTTGTGTTGGTCAGCGACATGGCTCGGAACCCCGCAATGTATGCTGCAAAGTTGTAGCTTCTTCACTTGGGTCAATTCTTGGCGCTCCCCAGCGTAGGGGGAAGGGACTGGGGAAGGGGAGGGGGATGGGCTTTAATTATTGCGATAATAATTATTTTTTAAAAGGGACGAAACAGTAGGGAAGGGGAGGAAAAAAATAAGCCCAACCCACTGCCTGTGTCTTCCCTGGGAGCACAGGGAAATGCACGCAGGGAGCGGGGCGGCCGCGCAGCGCGGCCGGCCTTAGTTTGTAACTCCAGGAGGGGGTGCCAAGGCGGCGTCAGCTCGGCTCCGGCGGCTTCGGCCGCTCGGCGCGCGGTGGCGGCTGGTGGCGAGGAAAAAATGGGCCATTGCCCGAGCGATCAGTCCATATAAGGCTGGGCTCCACTCACGAACCTGGGGAGGAGGGGGAGAGGGGGAGAAAGAGAGGGAGGGAGGGAAAGCGAGGGAGGGAGGGGGAGTGAGAGAGGGAGCGAGAGAAGGGTGGAAAAAAAGGGGAAGAGACATTAAAAACGCAAAGGTTGGCCACGTGTGGGCGGGTCTTGGGAGTCAAGTGGATGAAGACAGTATTTGCAGATGTGAAATTGTGGGTTTTGGGGAGCTCCGCGCTCCCAGCCAACGGCCCTCTAGAGCAAGATGAGAGGTGTAACGTGTCAATTAATTGCAAAGGGGGGGGGAGCCTTTTTTTTTTTTTAAACCAAGTATTTACATACATATGACCACCGCGTCGCTCGCGAGTCCACACACTTGAAAGGGCCATTTTAACAAATTGCATCTTAAAAAGGTGTGTGTGTGGGGGGAGAGAAACCAAAACAGAAACCAGGAGGAGGAAAAAAAAATTCCTCTTTAACATTCACGGGTTCCTAGCTCCCCGCCCCCGCGCGCCCGCCCCAAGCAAGCCGGAAAATTGGCGATTTGTGGCGCCTTTGGAAAAGGGGGAGGGGGGCGAAGGCTGAGCCGCGGAAATCTCTCCTTCCCATCGCTGGTGGTTCCCTAAACAAGATCCGGTTCAAATGGCAAGAGCCCAACTTCTGTAAGCCTCCTAGGTCAATATTTTGGTTGAGGCTTAAGGATGAGTACCAGAAATGACAAGGCAAGTAATTGATTCTAGTTAACAGAGAAAGAGCCTGAAACCCAGGAGAGGGCTCCGCTCCGGCCGGCCGGAGCCACCACTCCGCGACCCGCCCCCCTCCAGCCGCCCTTCATTTGCTAAAGACTCATTTATTTCCTCCAGTCCGCCTCCCCCTCCCCCATTTCTGTGCGCAGGGGGGAGGGCGTGCAGTACTTTCAGCTTTGCGGGCGGTC
>NW_006202562.1:4377985-4385625 GCF_000334495.1 Tupaia belangeri chinensis | reverse complement strand
GGGAGAGGGGCGGGATTGCGGGGGGGCGGGGCGTTGTGTGTCCAGCCAGGGTGAAGACCCCCCCCCAAAGCCTTGGGGTGTCGTCTCAGGGCGGGAGGGTGATGCTGCGTTTTCTCCGGAGTTTTCTTCTTCCACACGAGTCCTTTCGTTCTGCCTCCTTTTGGACGCACTGGGGCGCGATCCGAGGACGCGCTCGGGGGTTCCCGGCCTACTTTGGGTTAGTGTGAAGTTTCCAACCTCTTTCCAGCCCGAGAAGTGAACTTTCCCGGAACAGCACTTCCTCCTCCAGGCTAGGGAGGAAAAATCCCACGCCGCACTTACCTCCCCCTTCCAGTTAAAAGCAATTTTTTGGGGGGTGGGGTGGAGGGGTGTTTGCAACCTGATGCCTGCTCGCTGGCCCCGAAAGTGCTTCGGGAAGGAGCTTCGCCTGGGGTGAGGAGGAGAAGAGAAGGCCGCCGGCGAGCTCCCGGGTCTCGCCTTCCCTCTGACCCACAGGCTGGACTGCCTCCGCGTCCTCCTCGAGCGCAGCTGCCGCCGTGGCCGCTGCTGCGTCCCGGTCGCCCGGGGTTGCCAGCGCCGGGTGAGGGCGCCTGTCCCCGAGCCGCTCGGCGGCTTTCTGCAACCCTAGCTGCCTCGCCCCCAGTATGTGACGTGGGTGACAATGGCCCAGGTTAGAGCGAGCCCCTCGTCGGCGCGTCCTGGGTGGTCGGACCCGGGCAAACACAAATACAAACCGATTGCTAAGCTGCGGACAATGGGCGAAATGTAGACAAATGTCCCGCTCCCGTTGGAAGCCTTTGTCCCGGCTCGGTTTTTGCATTTATTTCAGTGGCGAAATAATACATGATTGACGCTCTCTTTCAATGTGTCCTAACTGTTTGGAATAAATCTAAGGTTGTTGCTAGTTGTCATGGCATTCAACCCTTTTCAATGGACTATCTCTTCATTCATTTCTGAATCCTCCACAATATTAAGGAAACCCCTTCATGTCGACGCTCCCCATTCCTCTCTTTCTCTTCCTACTTTTTCTTTTCTCCTTTCTCCTCTTTTCCCCTGTAAGAATTAGAAACTGGTTTGAATCCTGTCCCTAGAACCCATTACTTGTTGTGATTTTTTTCCTCCCTCGTTCCAGTCTCCGTCTTTCTCAGCCTCCCTCCCAGACCTCTCCCTCCCCCTCTTTCACGTGGGAGCTCCTGGCCTCGCCCGGTCGGCCAGAGAAGGAAAGTGGGTTCTGCGGGAGTTGGGAAGCGCTGAGTTCCGCAGGGTGGGGTGGGGGCGGTGGGCCTTCGCTAGCCACTGTTCCGCAGCTACTAAATAAATAACTGGCCAGAAAAAGTTCCTCAACTGAAGCTTTGCAGAAAAGACCCTACTTTTGTTTCTCTAGTCCTAAAAGGTGGGGGCTCTTTTTGGGACCAGGACAGTCTTAGGATGGGGACTGGGGCCAGAATGGAGCCTGGGTGGGTTTCAGAAAAGGGGTCTTTTGGCAACAAGTGTCCCTTTTCGCATAGTCCCAGTGCCTTTGGATGGGAGTGGGGGGAGGGCGCCAGTGTCCCTTCCAGAGTTTGCTCATTTCCAAAGCCTGGAACCCCCGAGTTCCACGTAATTCCCAACTTGTTCCTCCCTTTCCCCAGCACCCGGGCCTTCCCGCTCAGGATCTGATCTGCGCAGCTGCCAAGCACGTCCATTCCCCTGGCTCGCGGAGCCTGAAAGTGCTCAGAGCACCTGAGTGAACCGGCTCCTGGGAATTGATCTTGGGGAGGGAGTGCTGCTGCAGGCGCCTGGAGAAGGACGTCCCCAGCCCGGTTCACAGCCACAGAGTGGGCCTAACCATCTGACCTTGTTCTCAACCTGCCAAGAACCTTGAAAGCTCGTCTGCAGGCGAGGGGCGCCTCCTGGAGCTCCGGCAGGCTCACACCGCTTTGCCTGCGCAGGCGGCCGGCTGGACCTCGGTCTGTCACCCCGACTGTGCTTCGGTTTTTCCTTCCCTAGCCTTGGGGCAGCCGCGCAGGGACTGAGGGAGCCGGAGAGAGAGCTTCGGCCTTGCCTCCCGCCGCCGCGCGCTGTGCGGTCGGATCCACCGCGCTCCTGGTCTCCCGGGACCTGGAGAGTCCATTTTCCCCATCGCTTAGTCGCCCGTGTGGTTCCCGCGTCCGCTTCCAAAGCGTTAACATTTGCAATTGAAAAGGAGCAGGGAGACCGCTGGGAGGCCCGTAATTGAAGGGGAGAAACTGGGCTTGTTAGATGAAGATCATAAAATGCAAGTCCCCTAGGAGCGGACAGCGGTCCGCACTGAGGCCAGCGCAGGCCCAGCTGGCAGCCGGGGGCAAGTCCGTGCCCTGAGCACACTCCAGGGTCGCCTCGGTTTCGTGGGCCTAACTTGTAGCCTGAAGAGTCCAGGGGCCCAACACCAACTGCACCTCTAATGTCCAAATTAAACAGGTGATTTCGCCCTAAGGACTCCCCCAAGAGGCTTCCTGAGAACGCCACAGCCCAGCCTTGTGGGGTCTAGACCCTTCCATTCCTCCAGAGCGGAGATCCTGCAGGCACACACCCAGCAGGCTGGGAGGACCCAGCTCTTCCCTCCCCAGAGTCCTTCATTAACGCCCCCCACCAAGTAGCTTTTGTCTGCCGCAATTCTGGCTCTGCTCAGATGTATCCTCAAAATCTTTAGTAAATTCTTTCTCAGTCTCATTGTCCAGTCAGGAGAGGACCATGTTGGGTCCACCGAGGTTGGGTTTGGGCTGTGGGCTCTGCTGCCAAGCTCAGGGGGAGGTCTTGGGCCCTCTGCACACCCCCCTGCACTGGAGCTTCTGCAAACCTGGGAGGGAAGTTGAGGCAGGCACTGCAAGTTCTGAACATACTGTGCCCTGGGCCAGAGAGGGACCTTCTTGGCTTTTTCCTTAGTGTCTCATACACTCTGCTGAACTGAGGTCACCCAACAGGTGGACTCCCCTTCCTCCTACTGGTCTTTACTCTTGGCCTTGAGGCTCCAGGCTCTGCACAAGTCTCTAACTCAGTTCATTCTTCCTACACCGAGGATGGGAGCCACAGGGCCCTGGGAGGTAGGTAACCAGAGGAAGAGAACCTCTCTCTCTGGATGCTGAGCAGAACCTCCTCTGGGAGGCTTCTGGGGAGCTTGGCTAGCTTCTGCTCTCTGGGCTCTGGGACACACTGCCGTTCTGGCACAGGCGCTGGTGTAGGCAGTGGGAGAGCTGAACACTCGTTGGAGGCCCAGGAGGGGAGGGGAATGTACACAGCCTAAGTGGCCCCACTCCAGGACAAGTGGCCCTTTAAGTCAGCCCAGTGTTTACCTGTTTACTTTCCCAGGTAGCTCAAACACGAGTGCCTTTTCTGAGCTGCCTCCGGGTGAGCCTGGACCGGGCCTGCCTGACTGCTCTGTGTTCCCTGGGCCTCGGCTTCTCACCCCCTGTTGTGGGGGGCCAGCACTAGACACAGCAAACCAGGCAAGAAAGGAAAATACCTCAGGAAAGAGAGAATGAGGCCTCGTCCTGCCCAACTGCATGGGGACATCCATAGTGTCTGTGGGTGCAGAGAGTGGCCTGGGGGGCATCCATGCGTCCTGTCATCTCTGATCTGGCTTCAAGTCTCTTGGAGTCATTCTGCTCACACCCTTCCCCTTTCAGGCTGGTGAGAGCTTGCTGAGTAGGTGCACCCGCTAGGGGAGTTAGGGCAGAAATGGGGGGGGGTGTCTTGGGGGCTTGGTTCTCAAGAGGGGTTGGCCTTGAAGAGCCCCTTCAGCAGCATTGCCCACCCACAAAAGTGCTTCCTATCATTAAAAATGCAAGGTCTTTCCCCTTCACTTGGAAATACTAATTTGTTTGACTTCATTTCTTCCTTCCTTCCTTTTTTGGAATGAAAGATAATTAGAAAGAAACTCCTTGCCTGGTACGTAAGTGACTGAGCTCCCAGCTCCCCCACCCCATCCCATCTCAGATAACAACCCTCAAGTGGATTAGTTTATTGTCTGGTTAGCGCCAAGGTGCAAGCGTTTGTCTTCATTCACTCCTAAACAAAGCGCATTGCACCTTCCTGCTCCAGCGAGGATTAGCAGCAGACACAAAGGTTTTGTCGAAAGGGAAAGGTTTATTTTATCTCGGGTTTGAGACTCCGAGCATGGCATCCACTCGAAATCAATGGAGAAAGAAAATATCCCCCAATCTGGTCCCTGTGTGCACTGAGAAAGATGCCCACCTTTAAAGATGTGCACACCCCAAACAGCCCCCAAGAGAGCTTCGGTGTCTTGTGGGGGGGAGGGGATTGCTGGGAACAGGGGTGTCCGCTTTGGCCTCCCAGGTGAAAGAAATCAAGGAATGTTGGCCCTAGAGTGCCATCCACATGGGGACCTTTTTCTAACTGTTGATAGAAAACTGAAAAGTCAGACTTGTCTTCAGTCGGTCTCAGCTCCAACCAGCCTCCCCTTCTGATCCTGGGAGAAATAAACTGAGGCCACTGGGTATCTCTGCAGCCTTTGAGGGGTGGCAGAGTGGAATGACTGGGTAAGGGAAGGCCTAAGGCCATGTTAATGTGCAAGTTTGGGAGGCCAGACCATGCCAGGGGGCAGACCTCTGGCACAGCCCACAACCCACAACCCACAACCATTGCATGGACAGTCCGGAAAGTAGAGGTTAGTGTGAAAGAAAAGGAAATCTCAGTGCATGCTGAGCTCAAGCCTAAGGTGAGTTTTTTTTCTTCCTTTAGTCCCTATTGTGATATAAGCTATTAAACTTGCCCCAGGAGGAGAAAAATGAGTGGGTGCCTCCCAGAGAGACAGTCCTCCCTAGTCCCTAAGGTGTTGGGTAAGTAAGTTTTCCAGGCTGGAGACTGAGTTTTGAGTCTGTGTCTAGGAGAAGCTTGTCCTAGCACCCTCTTCCATCATAGTGGCAGGGAGCCTGTGAAGCCACAGAGAAAACTGGAGAACTGATCTTGGGCGCTAGAGTCGGCGATGGTGCTGTTGTTGGTGCAGGAAGAAGACAACCCAGTGAGCAAGTGAGCGGCAGTCTTCCAGTTCTTTTCCAAGAAGAAATGCACGACACTTCCCCAATGGTCTGCCTCCCTCCCCCCAAAACGGCGAATATCTCCTGAGGATGTAAATTGTAATAGAAATTAGGATTTCTCTTTCTATTAATCAGCGTCATTGTGTGGGCAGAAGACCCCACGGGCATATGTTAGGACTTTGATAAATGCACTTTAATGAGATCTTTGAAAATGCATCCAATAAAATAAAAGGCGAGAAAAGCCGTTTAACTTTCATGGATGTTAAATGGAACACGAAATGCAGCTCGGGGCACCCTACAAAATGGAATCGGCCTCCCTCCAATATTTTCTTTAAAGACAGAGCCTTAAGCCCCCCTCGGGCCAAATGAGCTTGTCCCAGCCAATCCATTATCACTGGCTTATTGGGGAACCAAACGCCATGTCCCCTAAGGCGAACCCCTTTGCTTTATTCGTTCGCGCTGCTCTAGTGATTAAATATGCTACAATGAGATTACGCGTCGTCAGTGTTGCCTTCAGGAACGTTCTTCCAGCCAAGCCCAAGATAAGGGCGACTTCAGGGCGGAAGATTTGGGTTACTCTAGGAAACGCGGCGCTGAAAGCACTTTCTAATCTGAATTTACTTTTTAACACGTGACAAAATCATTACCACCAGACTTTGGAAAACAAGCGGCCTCTCCTAGGGCGTTAGCATTCAGTACTCAAAACTGGGCCAGGCCAGTCGATGCGAATCCCCCTCTTCCATCAGAGTGGCAGGGAGCCTGTGAAGCCACAGAGAAAACTGGAGAACTGATCTTGGGCGCTAGAGTCGGCGATGGTGCTGTTGTTGGTGCAGGAAGAAGACAACCCAGTGAGCAAGTGAGCGGCAGTCTTCCAGTTCTTTTCCAAGAAGAAATGCACGACACTTCCCCAATGGTCTGCCTCCCTCCCCCCAAAACGGCGAATATCTCCTGAGGATGTAAATTGTAATAGAAATTAGGATTTCTCTTTCTATTAATCAGCGTCATTGTGTGGGCAGAAGACCCCACGGGCATATGTTAGGACTTTGATAAATGCACTTTAATGAGATCTTTGAAAATGCATCCAATAAAATAAAAGGCGAGAAAAGCCGTTTAACTTTCATGGATGTTAAATGGAACACGAAATGCAGCTCGGGGCACCCTACAAAATGGAATCGGCCTCCCTCCAATATTTTCTTTAAAGACAGAGCCTTAAGCCCCCCTCGGGCCAAATGAGCTTGTCCCAGCCAATCCATTATCACTGGCTTATTGGGGAACCAAACGCCATGTCCCCTAAGGCGAACCCCTTTGCTTTATTCGTTCGCGCTGCTCTAGTGATTAAATATGCTACAATGAGATTACGCGTCGTCAGTGTTGCCTTCAGGAACGTTCTTCCAGCCAAGCCCAAGATAAGGGCGACTTCAGGGCGGAAGATTTGGGTTACTCTAGGAAACGCGGCGCTGAAAGCACTTTCTAATCTGAATTTACTTTTTAACACGTGACAAAATCATTACCACCAGACTTTGGAAAACAAGCGGCCTCTCCTAGGGCGTTAGCATTCAGTACTCAAAACTGGGCCAGGCCAGTCGATGCGAATCCTGTTTTCTCCCGCGCGGGAAAGCCACGTCCAGCTACCGGCTGGGGCCAGGAAAGACAGGGAAGGCTCCTGGCAGGGCCTTCGGGCACGGAGGGGGGTTCCAGAGTGTCTGTCTCTTATCTCTCCAATCTGGGCACCACAGGTCCTCAACCCTCCCCGACACAGACGCAAAGGCCCTTTTTCTCCGTCCAGCACCAGAAGTCCAGACCGCGGGAGAGGCGCGCGGAAGGGCCTCCTTAAAATCCGTGTGTGAGTGTTGGGGCAGGAGAGCTGGAGCCGAGGGGGCGCCCCACGGAGACCCGGACCTCGGTAGACCCCATCGAGGTTCATTTCTGATCCTCTGGCGATCTCTACTGACGCAAATGAGAACTGTCCAGTGTCGGGCGCGGCCCAAGAGACACTTGTCCTCCAAACTCCAGATCTGAGTCGCCTCTCCAGCGACGCAACTGTTCAGACCCCTAGCCAGGTCCTCCCTGCCTCCGACTCTCCACTCTTCGCCACTCGTCTTCCTGCGCCTACCTCCCACTTGTCCGAGAACCCCCTTTCTCCCCTGGGCGCCGTCTCCAAATTACCTTCCGGACATTTGCTTCTGCCTCAATCCCAACCCGGATCTCGACGCAGCGGGACTTACCCGAGGAGGGGGCGACGGGGCTGGCCCTCGCTTACCGCGGCCTAGGCAGCTGGGGGGCAGCGGGCGCCCGGCAGTGGGGAGGAGGCTGGCGCGCCCGCTCCACCTCTCACTCCCCGCGCTGCGGCGACAGCCCCGCCGCGATTCCAGGCGCGTCTTTATCTAGTCCCCCACCTACTCGGACCCCCCTGCGACTGCGCCCTTCCCCCCATTGCGCGCCCTCCGGGCGGGGCTAGAAGGACCGCCGGGGCTCCGGGCGGCAAGGGCGGCCGCGGGCGCCGCGCCCCTCCCTCCTACTCCGCCCCGAGGTCCTCCGCACCTGCCGGGCCTCCCGAGCCCCCGGGGCAGTCCCGCTGTCAGCGGCCGGTGGGGGGGGGGGAGGGGGGTGAGTGCGCGGGGGCGG
>NW_006202562.1:4377661-4377953 GCF_000334495.1 Tupaia belangeri chinensis | reverse complement strand
GGGGCCCCCTGCCGATGACCGGCGGAGTCGGGGAGGACTTTAGATGTCCCGCACTTTGTCCACCTGCTGCTCCCGGACTCCGCGGCTTGGGGGACCGAGCCAAGCTGTGAACCGCAAGCGCGAGAGAGGACGGGGGCGAGCAAGAGAGGCTCTTGGGGGACCCTGAACGCCGGCACGGCTTCGCGGGGAGATCCCGCTGCACTGGCCAGTTACGGGGACCGTGCTCGGAGCGCGTTGGGGTTCTCGGCGGCTGAGGATGCCGGTGCGGGGGCTGGGGCGGGGTGACCGCAGC
>NW_006202562.1:4360403-4377565 GCF_000334495.1 Tupaia belangeri chinensis | reverse complement strand
CTCGCGGCCCGCGGCCGCACAGCAGCCCCAGCGGAGGGGGCCTCCCCCGCGCCGCGCGGGCTCTGTTTGTTTTCCTTGCCCGACTGACGTGAGTCAAAATATTGGCCATATGTTCAGCGGTAATAAATTGGGTATGAGCGCAAACACACTTGGCTTCGATGGCTCTTTCAGCTGCCACATGGCCCGCTTGGGGAGGAGGGGGCTCCCGCCCTGCCTTGGCCCCTTCCCCCCAAATGCGCGTAGGTTCCCGCTCCTTACCGTGCTTCGGAGCAGCAGCTCTGGGACCCGAGGTCTCTCTTCCTCACCCTCCCTCTGTCCCCAGCGGTGCGGCGGACCTTGCAGCTCCTGGAGGGCCCGAGCCGCTGGTTAACAAGGTCGCCATCTATAAATTGCTCGGTCGCTAAGACGCCATAAAACCAAAGGGCCAGATGTGGCACGTTATTTATGTGTGAAACCGCGTTTACACTAGATACGCGGATTCAAGGCCGATAGCACGACTTTGCGGGAGGTCACAGCCCCTCTCGCCCCCGGCTCCAGGCTCCTCCCCCAGCACCCTCCCCTCGGCCCCCCCCCAGGTTGAAGGGTGGTGCTGGCCTTCCTGGGAAAGGGATTCAGCTCTCTGCAGCCCAGGAAGAAAGTGATTTCGGTGCACTTGTGCCAAGGTGCCACCTGTCCGGGATTAGAGGCAGCCTCTGGGGTTTATTTCTGCAGCTTTCCTGTTTCCGTACTCTTGCCGTCCTCCTTGTTTTCCACAGGGCCTGTTTTCCTTTCCGGCCAGTTGATTCGTTCCAGGCGACTTCAGTCAGACACAGAAAAGTGGTATTTGAAAGCCCAAGGTGCTCAGTGCCTTGAGTGGGAAGATGGGAGGGAGGGGGTCCTTCTGACCCACAGAGGGATTAGTTGACTTTTTTTTTTTTTTTTAACTGGGAGGGCAGGAAGTGGAGCAGTTCACCCGGCCCAGGGAGCACCTGCGATTCTCCCTGTCTCAGGCCTGACTGTGGACTCATGACACACGCGCCGCCTTACTTAAAGTAAATGGCAGTCCAGATTCAAAGAGAGAGGGAAGCCTGCCTCCGGATGTGAAATCCAGCCACCCCCGGGTGCTTCAGGAAAGAGAAGTAAATACTGTGTCATAATAGAAAACAATCGTTTTATTTTCCGTTCAGAAGGTGGCCTCAAGACTGCGTGTCCCCAGACTGGTCACCTCACACTTTACTCACATGAATTCATTAAGAGTCATCGTCTCTCCTGTGCCATTATTTTACTATTTCTTGAAGTGAACCAAATTCTCTCTGTGGTTAATAAGCACTGAGCCAGGCCCCCTACCTTCCTTTTCATCTTCAAAACACCTGGGGTTCCCTGAATGACATCTTTCCTCTGGCCAAGGAAAATAAGAGATGAAAAATGTTACCCTACTGCAGGGAAAAACATAAGCATTTGACTTTACTATTACAAGTTACCCTGGGTCTGCGTTCACTGGATAACTGTCGTTAGGTGGCTGTTAAGGGTGGAAAAATGATGCTGTTGGAAGGAGGTGGGAGAACAGAGCGAATATGCTCGGGTGGGCAGGAGGGGCCGTTCAACAGGTGTGGAAAGAGCTGGGCTGACCTCTGACCCTCACGTGCAGACCACAAGCAACAGCTCTCTTGGTTTGCTCTCCTGGGCCCTACAGTGAGTTCCCAGAAAATTGTACCCATGCAGAAAAATCTGGGGCTACCTTGGGGCCCGCAGGAGTTGTTGACCTTGGACAATGTGTACTGCGCCTCACTTTTTTTTTTTTTTCTGGAATTTTAAGTCTTTATTTAGTAGTCAAGAAACAAAATATCAAGTCTACTTTGGGTTCACAAATGTAAACTCTGGGGTCACTTGGGACAACAATGACAATATGCTTCACGTGCAACGTGAAACAGGGAACTTGGAGTCTTGTAGCCCTCATGGAATGGGAAGCCGACGAGGGCCTGTGGGGAGGCTCTGTCTGACGGTTTTGGATTAGATTTCTGCCTGCAGTTATCACTGATATCGGTTAGCCGTGGACCGACTTTCTAAGCAGTGTGGTGGTCTCAGGGCCGAAAGTGTGGGGTGGTCTCAGGGTGGAAAACTAAGGGGCACGAAGAGTGCATCAAGGCAGGCCCTATGTCCTTCCTTCCTTAGGAAACCAAGGTATCGGCTAGCTATGTGGTAATAAATCCCATTACAAAGGAGATACAGTGGGGAGCGAGACCTAGATGAGAGACACCTGCTTAGATACAGCTCACGTATGCTCTCTTTGGGTTTGTTTAGCAATGCAGAGCTCAACTTGATACACTGAAGCACCCTCAGACCTAAACAGATTTCATGCATTCTTTTCTTTAGCTGCCTAGTCTTTATTTACTTTCATATGAAGGAGAGAGAGACAGAGGGAGGAAGGGAGGGAAGGAGAGAGACAGAGACAGAGAGAGAGAGAATGACCCTCAGTCTGTGCCATGCTGTGATCCTCCCCATAGCCTCCCTTTCAGCCAGGATCACTGGCATGCCATGGTTAGATTGACCCAAGATCCGAACCCTGGCCTCCCACATGGCCCCTGTACTATACAGTAGCACCTACTGACTGTGCCTACACGGCTGAGTCAAGTTGCATGGTCTCTTATGCTATTACGAATGACTTCGCATTCCTGTTCTACCCATGGACTCAAAATTCAGACTTTCATACTGAAAGAAAACCTTCCCTCACAAAGTTCCCAAAGCCATCATCTATAAAGGCATCGTAGAGTGCTTACACTGTTCCTCTTTGGGAGTGAGCAGTTCTCAGATCTTACAAGCAGACAATCAACTAAATCAATACTCTAGACTGGGGGTGAGTTAGAATACAGTTAGATCGTCTCAAGAGAAGAGACACAGTAGTTCTCTCATGGAGAAGCTCTCTGCTTGCTACAGCTGCATGGCTGCTGTGAAGCTGATTCGATGGAGGAAGCAGGGTGTTTTGGTCATGCTGTGCCTGAGCATCCAGAGATGGCATCCAGAGGGTCTCCCAGAGGTGACCTCTGAGGACAGTCAGTATGCCCTGCCCTGACAGCAGGGACCTCTGTGTGTCTACACACCAGAATGCACAGGGGGCTGCTGAGGGTGGGCGATGCTGCGTCTGTGCCCTCAGCCAGTGAAAGGGTAGGCTGGGTTCACCCCTTGTGGACTCCTGCTTCACCTTATTTGAAAGCAGACCTGGGGGCCAGCAGGTGGTGTGGTGGTTAAGGTGTGGACTCGCACATGGCTGCCATCGGATGTGAAATCCAGCCACCCCCGGGTGCTTCAGGAAAGAGAAGTAAATACTGTGTCATAATAGAAAACAATCGTTTTATTTTCCGTTCAGAAGGTGGCCTCAAGACTGCGTGTCCCCAGACTGGTCACCTCACACTTTACTCACATGAATTCATTAAGAGTCATCGTCTCTCCTGTGCCATTATTTTACTATTTCTTGAAGTGAACCAAATTCTCTCTGTGGTTAATAAGCACTGAGCCAGGCCCCCTACCTTCCTTTTCATCTTCAAAACACCTGGGGTTCCCTGAATGACATCTTTCCTCTGGCCAAGGAAAATAAGAGATGAAAAATGTTACCCTACTGCAGGGAAAAACATAAGCATTTGACTTTACTATTACAAGTTACCCTGGGTCTGCGTTCACTGGATAACTGTCGTTAGGTGGCTGTTAAGGGTGGAAAAATGATGCTGTTGGAAGGAGGTGGGAGAACAGAGCGAATATGCTCGGGTGGGCAGGAGGGGCCGTTCAACAGGTGTGGAAAGAGCTGGGCTGACCTCTGACCCTCACGTGCAGACCACAAGCAACAGCTCTCTTGGTTTGCTCTCCTGGGCCCTACAGTGAGTTCCCAGAAAATTGTACCCATGCAGAAAAATCTGGGGCTACCTTGGGGCCCGCAGGAGTTGTTGACCTTGGACAATGTGTACTGCGCCTCACTTTTTTTTTTTTTTCTGGAATTTTAAGTCTTTATTTAGTAGTCAAGAAACAAAATATCAAGTCTACTTTGGGTTCACAAATGTAAACTCTGGGGTCACTTGGGACAACAATGACAATATGCTTCACGTGCAACGTGAAACAGGGAACTTGGAGTCTTGTAGCCCTCATGGAATGGGAAGCCGACGAGGGCCTGTGGGGAGGCTCTGTCTGACGGTTTTGGATTAGATTTCTGCCTGCAGTTATCACTGATATCGGTTAGCCGTGGACCGACTTTCTAAGCAGTGTGGTGGTCTCAGGGCCGAAAGTGTGGGGTGGTCTCAGGGTGGAAAACTAAGGGGCACGAAGAGTGCATCAAGGCAGGCCCTATGTCCTTCCTTCCTTAGGAAACCAAGGTATCGGCTAGCTATGTGGTAATAAATCCCATTACAAAGGAGATACAGTGGGGAGCGAGACCTAGATGAGAGACACCTGCTTAGATACAGCTCACGTATGCTCTCTTTGGGTTTGTTTAGCAATGCAGAGCTCAACTTGATACACTGAAGCACCCTCAGACCTAAACAGATTTCATGCATTCTTTTCTTTAGCTGCCTAGTCTTTATTTACTTTCATATGAAGGAGAGAGAGACAGAGGGAGGAAGGGAGGGAAGGAGAGAGACAGAGACAGAGAGAGAGAGAATGACCCTCAGTCTGTGCCATGCTGTGATCCTCCCCATTCCTGTTCTACCCATGGACTCAAAATTCAGACTTTCATACTGAAAGAAAACCTTCCCTCACAAAGTTCCCAAAGCCATCATCTATAAAGGCATCGTAGAGTGCTTACACTGTTCCTCTTTGGGAGTGAGCAGTTCTCAGATCTTACAAGCAGACAATCAACTAAATCAATACTCTAGACTGGGGGTGAGTTAGAATACAGTTAGATCGTCTCAAGAGAAGAGACACAGTAGTTCTCTCATGGAGAAGCTCTCTGCTTGCTACAGCTGCATGGCTGCTGTGAAGCTGATTCGATGGAGGAAGCAGGGTGTTTTGGTCATGCTGTGCCTGAGCATCCAGAGATGGCATCCAGAGGGTCTCCCAGAGGTGACCTCTGAGGACAGTCAGTATGCCCTGCCCTGACAGCAGGGACCTCTGTGTGTCTACAAGTATCACCAGAATGCACAGTGGGCTGCTGAGGGTGGGCGATGCTGCGTCTGTGCCCTCAGCCAGTGAAAGGGTAGGCTGGGTTCACCCCTTGTGGACTCCTGCTTCACCTTATTTGAAAGCAGACCTGGGGGCCAGCAGGTGGTGTGGTGGTTAAGGTGTGGACTCGCACATGGCAGACTGTGGTTCAGACCTGGTGGCTTGCTTTCTCACGTCCCCCTTCTCTCTGTGTGTGTGTCTCTATGGTGAACACACATGACCTATAGCAAACTGAAAAAATAATAATACTAAATAAAAGAAAATAAATAATTTTAAAAATGTCATAAAAAAAAAAGGAAGAAGGAAAACAGACCTGCTGCCTTTTCTCCAGTGTATCCCTTAGCAGAGCCAGAGGGCAGAAGGCAGAAGGTAGAAGGCAGGAGATGTGGTCTCAAGAGGCTCCTGGGCTTCCAGAAAGGCACCAGCTGCCTGCTATCTTCTGCAGAGACCCAGAGTGAACAGCCACAGCAGGACATGGATTGTTTTGACACAGAGGTGGCTGGAGTCATAAAACTAGGCTACATGTGTCAAATCTTCAGGAAGTAAATATCCAATTCCCGGGTCAGGGGTGGCACAGTAGTGCTGCAGCTGGGTCCCCATGGGAAAGCCCTGGGTTCCCCACTGGAGCCCTTTCTCAGCCTGCCTGGCATACACACGCTTGCCTGCTGTCTGGGCTGGCTGGGACCAGGAGTGGATCGTGGCATGCAGGCCCTGTTGGGATTGCCTTTCTTTCTCTCTCTGTCATGGGAATAAATAAACTTAATGAAAACCAAACTATACCTGGTTTCGACATATAGAAACTAGATCAGTGGTTGCTTGCAGTTGGAGGGGAGGAAGAGACTGGGAATTGACAGCCGAGGGGTGCGGGGTTATTGTTGGGATAATGAAAACGTTCTAAAATTGACTGTGATGGCCGCGCAACTTGGAATATACTAAAAGCCACGGAACTGTGCACATTAGATGGGTGGATTGCATGCTATGAATGATCTCTCATAAAGCTGGTTATCATTAAGATAACCAAATGTGTCCGTTCTCTATCTGGGCCAGAAAGCTCAGGGCGAGGACAGAGGGGATGCAGGAGCTGAGGAAGACAAATGACCCTGAAAGTTGCTTTCCGTTTCCCCAGTTTTAATTCTGAGTGTTTTCAAGCACATGGAAGAATTAAAAGAATCATAGTGTGGACATTTATACCTTCCGCTGGAGTCAGCATTTGTTATGTGACCACATTTTTTTTTTTTTTTGAGAGTTTTTTGCAACAGGGTGCGTGCGCTCGCCAGACTGACAGAGACAGAAAGACAGAAAGTGAGAAATCACGCCTCAGGGGAGATGGCCATGCCACAATCCCTTCTCCTCCATTCTCCTCTCGGGATCTTGGGCACGCACGCACACGCGCCCGGCATGGGTTTAAGCCACCGGGTCCAGGACTTGAACTGCAGTCAACAACATGGGAGTCCACCAACATAGCCTTTACGCTAAATGCTGGTCCTGTGGTTAAGGCCACATATTCTTTATCACGCTCTATAAGTGCGTTTTGTTTTCCTTTTTGTTGAACTCTTTGCAATGAAGGGAGCAGGTGTCATGATACATCCCCCACTGCATATTTCAATAGGCTTAGTGGAAGAATTCAATGTAATCACAACACCACAATCACACTTGAGAAAGTTAACAGGAATTTCCTGATATGCTCTGATATTAATTCCTTATTCAAATTTCTCAAAATTGATTGAAAATAGAATGCATTGCTAAAGTGTATGTATTAATTTTTCCATGAGTGAGAGAGAGAGCACCCAGCAGGGTCTAGATACTCCAACCCACCCCCAGCCTCAGACAGCTCGGGATCATAGGCACATGTGTGCCCAGGGTACTCAGGGAGGTCTCGATGTGAGCCTAGAACCCCTCCACATGGTCAAATGTGCAGAGCACTTACTATTGGGCCACCACCTGATCCCAACAAAATGCATTTCATTTTATTATTAATTAAAAAAATAATTAGGGCACATGTGCTCACCAGAGAGAGAGACAGAGACAGAGAGAGAGAGAGAGAGAGAGAGAGGGAGGAAGGGAAAGTGAGAAAGCAAGCTGCCAGGTTTTGGACTCAAACCACAGTTGACCATGTGGGAATCCAGTGCCTTAACTACCATACCATCTGCTAACCCCCAAATGCATTTTATTTACTTATATTTGAAGAATTACCTATTTAATTTTATTTTTTATCATCATCATCATCATCATCATTAATTTGTTATAGGGCGTGTGTGCTCACCAGAGAGAGAGAAAATGAGAAAGCAAGCCACCAGGTCTGGCACTTCACTGTGGCCATGTGCGAGCCCAGCACCCCAACCACCACACCAGCTGCTGGCCCTTCAAAATGCAGTCTAGTAGCTAGTTTATTTTTTCCCATACTTAGGACTTATTCAAGGTTCAAGCATGGTATCTGGGTTTTTTAAAACGTTTATGTCCTCATTCTCTTTTAATTTATGCAAATTCTTGTCTTATGCCCTTCCTTTGTTCATTCTTTCCTTCCTCCTACTCTCCCTTTCTTGTTCCTTTCTTTTCTTTCTTCTTTTTTCCCCTTCCCTTCTGGCATTCACTTCTGAGAACTCAGGACATTTATAGACCACCTATATTCTGGATTTCTCAGACTGTTTTTTCCCTGGTGTCACCTACCTTGTTCCGTTAGCCCCACGTTAGCCATGAACAAGATGTCAGATTCAAGGTTGGGATCAGATACATGCTGCACATCTGTGGAAGAAATGCCACATGTGTGGTATGTCATGTGCATGTCATGAGAAGGCGAATGACACCCTTCTGTTAGTGAGGCTATGTTTGATCACTCGATTATGGTGGTTAACACCAGATTGTCCTATGTGAATTGATAAATTATCAGTCAGTAATGTGTGGGGGGTGAATGAGCCTTTGGTATTGTTTTAGTCTTCTTTGTCCCTGTGTAAATATTCCCTATATCCCCCAATAATGTTTTAAAAATAATTAAATTTAATTTGTTATTATTATTATTATTATTAAAATTTGACCAGAGAGAGGATATGAGAAAGTAAACCATCAGGTTGTGACTTGAACTGCAGGTGGCCATGTGGGAGTCCAGCACCTTAACCACAATGCACCTGCCAGCTACCCCCAACTCTTCATCCAGTGATTTTCAGTATCTACTGCCTGAATTCCGATTTTTTTCTTTAAGAATTATTTTATTTAACTTTATTATTATTATTATTAGTTTCCAGTTTCATCAGAGAGGGACAGAGAGAGAGAAAGTGAGAAAGCAAGCCACCAGGTCCAGGACTTGAATTGTGGTTGACCATGTGGGAATCCAGCACTTTTAACCACCACACTACCTGCCGGCCCCTCTATTTCTTTTTTCCTACTTGTAATTGTTTTTTCTCCTTCTTTCTCATATTTTGTTCTGTATTGCTGTTGTTGCTGTCCCTTGTGGTGTTTTCTTTCTCTTTCGTCTGTCCTGCTGGTGACAATGAGGGACAGCATCTGTCTCAGCTCTGGCATTCAGGACTAAATAAATGACTGACTGGTTCTGGGTCATTTTGTTGCTTTCCAGTTAAAAGGTGCAGCAGAAAACTTTGGAAGTTTGAAATGGAAAGTCATGTCCCTTTCCAGGGAGACTGGCTTAGAGACGTGTTGCACTTTACATGTGAGTCTGATTCCTTGGTTTCTGCTTGGACCATTTGTGTCCATGATGCATTTCGTTTACAAACAAAAGCCACTAGACAGGAGTAGGACTGGGTTGCATTAAGTCCTGTGGTTCTGTGGGCTCTAGGGTCAAGGCAGTCTAGAGGAGGGCTGGTTATTCCTTGTCACTGTGGTCTCGCATGGCTTAACTCCTCATCTACCCTTCTGCATGGGTCATGGTCAATGGCCCTTCCCACTCCTTTGTCCTCCATCCATTTCAGGAGTTACAAGGTCCCCACTAAGAAACGGAATGGAAGGCTCTGATGTGCACACCAGGGAGAGAGACAGCCAGCCTAAGCTTTCCTAGAAGGCACCTGGCCTCTGCAGTACAGGAAATAAAGCACTCAGCAAAAGATACGGGGAGTGAGTGGATTGGCATTTCCTCTAATTATTCTGGAGTCGCAGGCGCCGACTGTGACACGTTAGCCGTGCAGAATAGGAGAATGAAGGTAGGAAACGGTACTTGGTTAGACCGTCCCCATCCTGAGCAGCTTTCCATAGTGATGGGCAATCCATCGGCTGAATTACACGGTTGCTTCTGAGCCCTCTATGGTTTTCTTCGAGAAGTTAATATTTATCTGACCCTGTGAATTTAGCTCTTTGGGTGATCTTTTGGGAGAAAAGGTATCGCGGCTGATATCGCAATAAAGTAAATGATAAGGTCTGGGCAATTATAGCAGCAGAGGAAGAAAAAATTACTTTTGGACCCAATCACAAAATTGTCATCTAGATTATGGTTGTCAAATTGTAACCGGTGCTGATGTTGCTGTTGGGGAAAGAAACCACTCATCATAAATCTCCGCCACTCTTTGACAGTTTTCAATTTCAATGGGAAGCGTCATGGAAGTGAATTTGATAAAGGACTCGGCAATGAGGAAGAGGTGTCCGTTATTTCCCCCCCTCTTGTCAATTTAGAGATCACCTGAGAATTTATCCATCTCGTTGGGTTTAAGACTTAAAATTGTTTGCATATGAACTTTTTATATTGTAAGGATTTCACTCCGGCGTAGCCTGTCACAGCGGGAATGGGCTGACTCCAGGCTGACTTCTAACCCAAGGCAGTTGGTACATTAGCAAGCTGCTCTTCCTCAGGCGGTGTGTTGACTTGGTGTGTTGGTTTCCCAGGGCTCCAGTACAAAGTGCCACAAACCAAGTGGCTTTAACAGTAGAAAGTTGTCACTTCATGGCTTGGAGGCTAGAAGCCCCATGTGAAGGGGCTGACTGGGTTGGTCCCTTCCGAGGGTGGTGAGGGAAATCTCCGTGCTAGGCCTTTCTTCCCTGTGTCTCTTCACATGCCCTTCCCTCTGTGTATGCCAGGCTATGCTTCCCAATGTCCCCTTTTCATAAGGGTAGAGGCCATCTTGGGTTAGGGAGCACCCTACTGACCGCATAGTGATTTGATGACATCTTGTTTGTGTTTTGTTTTTGTCATAGGGCACTTGAGCTCACCAGAGAAAGATAGAGAGATGGAAAGTGAAAAGTCACTCCCCGGGGGGATGGTTATGCTTTAATCCCTTCTCTTCCATTCTCCTCCTGGGAATTTCTGGGCATGCATGCACACAGCCCTGGTGTGATTTTCAAGTTGCTAGATCTGGGGCTAGAACTGCAGTTGCCCTTATAGTAATCCAGTGCCTTAACCACCACACCGCCTGCTGGCTCCCTGATTATTTCACTTCTTCTTCTTCTTTTTTTTTTATAAAGAATAGCTTTATTTATTATTATTATTTTTTAAATTTGGTGTAGGTTATGTGTGCTTACCAGAGAGAGAGAGAGAGAGAGAGAGAAAGTGAGAAAGCAAGCTGCTAGGTCTGGGACTCACATGGCAGTTGGCCATGTGGCAGTCCAGCACCCCAACCACCACGACCCTATCATTTTTTTAAAAAGCTTTATTTATTTATTTATTTTTATTTGTTATTTTTATTTTTTAATTTGTCTAAAGAGAGACAGAGAAAGAGAAAGGAAAAGTGAGAAAGCAAGTTGTCAGGCCCAGGACTTGAACCACAGTCGGCCTGTGGGAGTCCAGCATCCCAACACCACGCCATCTGCCAACCCCACGACCCTATCTAATAAGGTCATGTCTGAGGTACTGGAGATCAGGATTTCAATGTAACTCTTTCTGGGGACACAATTCAATCATAATACTGGGAACTTAGGGTGAGAGTGTAAGGTAAGGGTGATGAAGACCTTGGACACCCCAAAGCCCCAAGTTATGCCCTGAGAATGCCATGGTTTAGTCCCATTCTAGTGCCCACGTGTGAGTGTAAAGGCCCTAAGTGTGGGGATGCAGTGGGGTTGTAGGAATGGCATTTAAAGCATATGGCTTTGAAGTGGTTGAAAATAATTCAGAAGAGTAATCCCATTAGGAAGAGGGTTAAACAGCTTAGGAAAGACAAGAAAGTTACCTAGGACTGTTTTTCCTGCTCAACAAAACAACGATAAACTTTGTGGTTTTTTTGAGAGTTTTTTCCTATAGAGCGCGTGCGCTCTCCAGAAAGACAGAGAGACAGAAAGTGAGAAATCACCCCCCAGGGGGATGGCCACGTCGCAATCCCTTCTCCTCCATTCTCTTCTCGGGATCTTGGGCACACATGCACACATGCCCGGAGTGAGTTTAACCCACCGGGTCCGTGACTCGAACCGTAGTTGACTACATGGGAGTCCGGCGACATAGCCATTATGCCAACTGCTGGTCCCTTTGTGTGTTTGAACTTTACCTGCTATTGCTTTCACATACTTTTCCTCCAAGCCCCCTCCCCTTCTGATACTGCATCATCTAACTATGTCTCTGATAGGCATCTCATTCTCACTGAATGAATGGGAGATTTTAGGCTTAATAATAATTTCCAGTGAATCTTAAGATGTAATTGCAATGCCTTTGTCTTTATATGGCTCATCTTTTTCAGGAGTATACCAAATATGGCCTCATTACTGTAATCCTCTTAACATCCTTTGGACCTGAGTTCTAAGTATAGCTACTTCCATGTTGGGGGAGGAAAACCACCATGCAGCATAGGCAGATCTGCTGTCTCATGGCACAAAGAGGGACAGGAAGGACAAGACTGTCGCTTTATCATGTCCTTTATTCTGAGAGTTAGTTCTGTTTAGCTAGGTTGTCTTCCAAAGCAGTGCTTATCCCCCAGCTGAGCATCCCCACTGCTGTTTGCGTATGCGGGCTGGCGTCTGGGCCAGCAGCAGTTCTGGATGAATTGAGAAGAAAAACGACAAAACTTCTATTATAATGCACTGTTTATTATTGGATCAATATGATCGATGGCCACCTGTCAGATCTGTAACATTATCTGGGAACCAGCAGATGGAGCTGTTACAGATAGCATTCAGAGGTTTGTTTATTCTGCCGGCACGGGTTTCCATCCTGGGGGAAATACCACTTCATTGTTGGAGCCCCAGGGTTGTTTGCAGCCAGATGTTGAGCACACCTTTTTCTCTGGGCTCTCTTCTGGGTTACAGAACTTGCAGGTCGTTTGGGTGCAGGGTCAAAGTTTTCACATGGATAAAGGTTGGTGACAGACTCCTACCTCCCACGGGCCCCCATGGCAGGATTTCCATGTGGGAGGAGAAAATGAGATATACTGCTCTCTGGAAACCTCACACTGGGAGTCACAGACATGGTCACAGATAGCAGGCTTAGGGGGCAAACAGAGGGTCTGGTGACGACTGATGACGACTCACGCTGTACACACAGTGTCCATGTTGATAGACTCCAAAGGATGCATATGCAAGGCATCTCATGGGACTTTCAGGGCCCATTCGTCTAGACGAACATCTAGTACTACTCATTTGAGCGGGCAGGACAGATGCTCCCTTGTATTGTAAGGGTGGCAGTGGATTTCTCTTCCCATCTTATGCTTCTGAGGATGCTCAGAAAACTGAAAATGTATCCCTGCTGCCTGTCATCTAGGGGGTGTTTCTTTCCTAGGGGAGGAGGAGGAATTCACTGACAGTTTTCAAGTGCCTGATGGAAGACCATCAACAGGAAGGGAGTAGAGACTCCTCTTTCTTGCTTCTAGGGAGGTCAGAAGTAAAGGAATCCTGATTTGCAGGCGGCATGGAGGATGTGGCTGAGACTGGTGTTCCAACGGTGAAGGCTGCCGAATATTGAAAAGCATTCCCTGGCCTTTACCCCTAGGGTGGTTAGTACCGTTTTGGAAAATGAAGACTGAAGAATCTCAGATGGGGTCAATGTGGAGTGTGAGGGGAGAAAGCAACACTCTGTGTGATGGCTTGTGAATGATGAATCTTTATTAAAACCTACTTCTCAGAGCCAGCAGGTGGCATGATGGTTAAAGTGCTGGATTCCTACATGGTCAACCATGGTTCAAGTCCTGGACAGGGTAGCTTGGTTTCTCGCTTTCCCTTTCTTATTCTCTGTCTCTGGTTAAATTAAAAATAATAATAATGATAGTAACAAATAAAATTAAATAAATAAATAATTATGGAGAACAAACTACTTGTGGGCAGGTGGTGGTACCACATTGTGATCCTAGAAAGTCCTGAGCCTCCCTGTGCTCTCTCTCTCTCTCTCTCCTTTCTCTCTCTGGCAAACCCAAATGCCCTCTGGCAAATTAAAAAAAAAAAAAAAGAAAAAAGATCCACTTTCTCCAAGAGTTACATTACTGACCAACAGGTGTGCTTATAGACAAATGCCTTAGATTGCCAGGCAGGTGGTGGTACCACATTGTGATCCTAGAAAGTCCTGAGCCCGTGTCCCGCAGCCTCCCTGTGCTATTCAGGCTGGCTGAGGCTGCAGAGACTTACAGCATGAAGACTCTGGTGGGGGAGTCCTGGTCTTCTTGTCTTTCTCTTTCTTTTTGTCCTAAATAAATAAATAAATAAACTTTAAAAAGTCTCCAGAAACCTACTTTTTGTTGTGGAGGATGACATGAAGTTTATTAAAATCAATGACTTTTTAATTTTTAAAGTAAAACTTTTTTTTTTTAGGTTTTTGCCATAGAGCACATGGGCTCATGGGAGTGAGATAAAATAAGAAATCACCCTCCCCAGGGGCGATGGCTATGCCACAATCCCTTCCCCATTTTTCTCTTTTTTTTTTTTTTGAGATTTTCACTGTAGGGCGCGTGCGCTCGCCAGACAGAGAGAGAGAGACATAGAGACAGAAAGCGAGAAATCACCCCCCAGGGGGGATGGTCATGCCGCAATCCCTTCTCCTCCATTCTCCTCTCGGGATCTTGGGCACGCACGCACACGCGCCCGGTGTGAGTTTTAAGCCACCGGGTCCGGGACATGAACCGCGGTCGACTACGTGGGAGTCCAGTGACATAGCCATTACGCTAACTGCTGGTTCCCCCCCTCATTTTTCTCTTGAGATTTGGGGTACACACAAACAGGCACCCAGCATGATTTTCAAACTGCTGGGTCTGAGACTCGAACTGCCATCAGTTATGTGGGAATTCAGTGCCTTAACCACCTTACCACCTACTGGCTTGTCAATGACTTTTTGAAGGATTTAGTGCTTTTAAAAAATGCTTTTTTTTTTTTTTGTTAACCCAAACTACAAATTAGTCAGATTTGGGATCAAGTGTTCATTCATTATTCCCTTTTAGCTGTCATCATTTTCAAAGTAGAATTTTAAATTACAGTAAATGCCTGAGGAATGGGGTTTTGTTGAGTATAGCCATTACAATTTAATTTAGAGCTAATATAATGGCTTTGTTTCAATCTGTTGTTGGAAATATTTATAAAATCTATCTGTTCACATTATTCCAGAGTGTGAGACTAGCAGTTAGCATAATGGCTCTATCACTGGACTCCCATGTAGCTGACCGTGGTTTGAGTCCTGGACCCACAGGCTTAAACTCATGCTGGGTACTTGTGCGCATGTACCCAAGATCTCTAGAGGAGAATGGAGGAGAAGGGATGGCCATGTGACCATATCCCCTGGGAGGTGATTTCTTGCTTTCTGTCTCTCTGTCTTTCTGGCAAGACCGTGTGCCCTATAGCAAAAACATCTCAAAAAAAAAAAAAAAAGATTATTCCAGAGTGATTACAATAAACTAAAGATCACTGAGCATTTTAAGAAACATTCTAGGCGGGCCAGCAGGTTGTGTAATGGTTAGAGCTCTGGACTCCTATGTGGCTGACTGCAGTTTGAATCCTGGACCTGGTGGCTTGAAAATCATGCTGGGCATGTGTGTGTGCCCCAAATCCCAGAAGGAGAGTGGAGGAGAAGGGAGTGCAGCATGGCCGTCCCCCTAGTGGGGTGATTTCTCACTTTCCTTCTCACTGTCTCTCTCTCTCTCTCTCTCTGTTCTTCTCCAGTGAATGCATATGCCCTATGACAAAAACCTTTAAAAAAAAGAAGCATTCTAAGATCTTGCAATTTCTGGAGTTACGGCACAGTTTTGAAGACAGGAAGAGCACACCGTCCTAATGCTGGGGAGTAGCCTGGGTTTCCCTCCTGGATGGCTGAAGTAGGTGCTTTATCCCCGAGAAGAGCAGGTCTAGTCTATGGATGGATTTTCACCTTTCCATGAGAGGTAGCCTGTCAAAAGTTGGTTGGGGTTCTAATTTATTTGGTTCCAAGAAGAATTCTGCTGGCCTATGCCTGTCTTTTAGGGTATTGCTTCCCAAATGGTCCATTTTTCTGCTTAGATTTCAAGATTTGTTATTATGATATTTTCCCCTCAACACTTAATGGAAATAAAATGCTTTGAAGGAGGATGACTTGCTGGACAGAGACAGAGAGAGAGGGCAAGTGAGAAATCACTCCCCAGGGCGGGTGGCATGCCACAATCCCTTCTCCTCTCAGGATTTTGGGCACACACACACACACACACACACACACACTTCCAGTGTGTTTTTCAAGTTATCGGGTCTGGGACTTGAACCACACAGTTGGCCATGAGGTATCCAGCTGCTTTAACCTCCGTGTCATCTGCTGGCCTTGAAGAAGAGTGGTTTTTCTAATTTGCATAAACCTCCATATGCATAGCACTGGATGAACAGTTCTACACACATAATATCCATATTTTCATATCTATTTGTTTATCTATAGGGTTTTCAGAAAAGTCGTGAAGCATTTTTGCATAGGAAATCAGAAAAATTACATCACAGTGTTTCTGACAATCCAATATATATCAATCGGATCATACAATATACCTTACTCTGCTTGTCTTTTTCCACTACTGATGTATCTTGAAGATCTTCGCACGTCTTTCTCTCATTCTTCTTAATAGTTGCATAATATTCCACATCATCGATGCATCATAATTTCTTTAACTTATCTCTGAATGTGTATTAAATTGTTTCCAAAGTTTCACTACAATAAATGCTACACTAGAATAATCCTTGAATACACCAACTCTTGGAAACCGCAGGGAGAATATTTATTTAAGATAGTTCCTTAGATGAATTTCTGTAGTATGAGTCTTAACGTTTTTCATACATACTGGCAATCTAAGGCATTTGTCTATAAGCACACCTGTGGGTCAGTAATGTAACTCTTGGAGAAAGTGGATCTTTTTTCTTTTTTTTTTTTTTTAATTTGCCAGAGGGCATTTGGGTTTGCCAGAGAGAGAAAGGAGAGAGAGAGAGGGAGAGAGAGAGAACCTCCCATGGGGTATGGTTACAGTATAATCACCTTCTCCCTCCTTTTGGTATTTTCGGGCACACATGCATGTGTGCCTGGTGTGTTTCTCAAGCCTCAGGGTCCAGACTTGAACCATGCAGTTGGTCAGCCGTATGGGATCCAGCCACCTAACCACCAGGCCATGGGCTGGCTCAAGGAAATGGATCTTAAAAGAGATAAATAATGAAATCTTTGTTCTAAAAATCTCTTCATAGGATTCGAGAAGAACTCCCTCCCCTCCTTCCCAGACCACACCATCGCTCTCTTCATTGCCTGAGCCCGCAGGTGTTAACCATGGACGGGGCGGGTACATTTGCAGAAGAGGAAGGATGTGGCTGTGCTCTCTCCTGGCACTTACCCCATCACAGCCTATTTTTATGCTGAGAACTTTCTTTTCTTTCTTTCTTTTTATAACGTCTGTTTATTTCCTCCATTTCTCCCAGAGTCTCTGTGCTGCGAGCTTTCCTAGCCTCAGCTGGACGGGATCATAGACACACACTCTTGGCCTGTGTTCAAGGAGGTCTCCGGATGCAAACCCAGGCCCTCGCCCATGGGGGTGGGCTTGATTTACCACCATGCCATTTCCTGGTGCTAGGCTAAGAACTTCATTACCCCTTCAAAGCCATTTGTTTGAGTTTAGAAAAGAACAGAATCTTGTGGGGCCAGGAAGTGGCGTGGTGGTTAAGGTGCTGGACTCCCACATGGCTGAACTCAATTTGAATCCTGGGCCTAGTGG
>NW_006202562.1:4353353-4360346 GCF_000334495.1 Tupaia belangeri chinensis | reverse complement strand
TTAAATAAAAAAATAGAAAAAATGAAAAAGCCTTAAAAAAAAAAAAAAAAAAAGAACAGAATCTCAGGGAGTTGATGGTGTAGGTAAAGATTCCACCGGGCTGAAGCTTAGGTTTGGAGAGAACTCGCCAGTGATGGGAGCCTCTGGACCAAGGGAAATGGGATGGAAGCGGCCCTGGGGAGTGAAGCACATAAACAGGGGCTCAGCAGGTGGCTCAGGCTTTCTATGCGATGTAGGACACAATGAAGAGCCTGCGAGAGAGAGTGTCTATTTGATGCAGGGAGTTTGGAAAGGATTGTAGAAATAAGTAGGCTGGACTGGAGACGCCAGAGAAACAATGCCAAGAGGTAAAGGAAACGATTCCAGGACAGGGGGCCAGGCAGCAGTGCAGTGGCACCTGTAGACCCATGTGAGAAAGTGCCCCATTCGTGTTCTGGAACCTCTATTCTTTTCTTTTGAGAGATTTTTGCTATAGAGTGTATGTGCTAGCTGGAGAGACTGAGAGAGACAGACAAGAAGCAATCCCTTCTTCTCCATTCTCCTCTCAGGATTTTGAGCATGCACGCACACACACCCGGTGTGAATTTCAAACTGCTGGCCCAAGACTCTAACTATGGTCACCCACGTGGGAGTCCAGCGCCTTAACCACTATGCCACCTGCTGCCTCCCCCTACCCCCATCCCCCCGAACCTGACCTCTTTGGGCATGCATATTCCCAGGACCTGGGGAGGCTGAGACCGGGAGTGGAGAGCAGTGTGAGGACCCCGTTGGGGGTGCCTTGTTCCTCTGGTTCATGGAATAAATCTATAAACAAATAAATAAACTTAAAAATGTGTATTAAATAAAATGAAAAATAATCCTAGGAAAGAGGATGATGGTAATTCCTTAATTAGGTGTGAACTGAGGTCAGTGCAATCTGTTTCTTTTGAGCTCCCTTCTGTACTCGGCTGCTGCTCTTCCGTGTCATTTATTGACAGACTTTCTAACAGCTCAGGCATTATTTGAGGTGTGTAGTACTCGTGTGTGTGTGTGTGTGTGTATGTGTGTGTGTGTGTGTGTGTGTGTGTGTGTGTGCATTTTCCTGGGGAGTACTGCAATGCATGATTTAAGTTTGGATTTCCAAAACGTGGCAATAGAAAGACAAAGAGGAAGTGCCTTCGGTAGGGGCTAGTTTTCCGAAAGCTTTCTGCTTGTTACTGTGACGTGTCTACGAGACTGCCAAAACCCAAAACAAACGTGTGCTTGGGTGAACCTTTGACGTCTCAGGCACGGGTCTTTTCATGGGGGCACATGTACCTTCGCTGTCTAAACTCCCGGGGCTGAGTTATTGCAGGAGAAAATGCTGTGTTCTTCCATGCGCGCACACACACAGGCCGCTTGCCATATTCTAAGGTGGAACAGAACGGCACAAGAGTGCTTGGCACAACCGCTCTCTACAGCCACCAGGAAGGCATGGTAGATGATGAAAACCAAAAAGATGCTGAGAACTTGGTTCCCTACCGCCATGTTACTCCAAGAGCCAGGCAGAGCCCCTGAGCACACGCACCTGGGGGAAGCAGATGGTGCCCGGACGCCATTGTTCCTTGACAGTCTGGCTGAATGACACACTGAACCATCAAGAACAGTGCGTGTGGAGACTGTCACAGTTAAACAGGGGTTTGTGTCCCCAAGAAAGGATTCCACCATCGGTGGAATAAAGGCTCGCTCCTCTTCACAGAGGAAGTGAGGACAGCTGAGATTTTCCAGAAGAGGTGATTTATATCATGGCCCTCTGTGAATGACTTCCAGGGCATGGTGTGAAACATGGTGTTGTCTGAGTTTCCTATTGGGAGCTTACTGGAGGCAAGCAATCAACCGCTTGTCTGAATCTCGTTTCTGTTGCTTGCAGAAGCCAGAGCTGCCATCGAATGTATATGGTCTCCATATACAGTTTTTATCTGACAGTTCCAACATAGGACTACCCTGCAGAATTCCTGGGGTGAAATATGATTGGCAAGCACAGAGCCTATGGGTGAGAACGTGGGAGGCTGCAGGTGGGTTGTATTAATTCTTAACATGCAAAGACAGTCACATGTTGGAAGCTTATAATACTCCAGCGAGGCTGAAATCTATGATTATTTCAGAGTATTAGCATTGTTTGGTGTAGAATAACTTAACCGTAATGACACATTGAGAAATCAATATGACATGAGAGCCACTGTGCGTTTTCTTAAAGACGAACTGGCTGATGGCTTTTGCAATGTTTTAACAGAAGGAATAAGCAAATTTCAGAAGGAAATGAATCAGAAACTGATAAGCAAGTAATACATTTGTAGTACATAAATGATTTTGGTGTAGCTGGTGATTATCACCGTACTGCTCTAGAAATATATATTATGGTCTTTTACTTTATGTTCACACTGTTCCACCGGTTTGGGAGTTATGCATTTTTTATATTTCAGAGACTTGTCATTCATCAGCAAAAAACTCCAATGTTCTTTTCTGAAAAGACACTCAATTTATTATTGTTTGACGAGGTGAAATGAACAGTTGAAGATGGAGAGAAGAAAGGTTGGATTGTAATTTTAGTGACTGAAGGAGAAAATAGTATCCTCCTCTGAAAACAATGTCCTGCTCTTTTTCTCAGAGTGGAAAGTAGCTGATGTTTTGGTTGTTCATGGTAAGAGAATGAAATGTTTACTGGAAGGAATTTAAATATGAATAGTACAGAAGTATAAAGTAAAGGGAGGAGGTACCTCTGTAATCCCCTCCCACAGAGATTACAGCATTTACCCTTTGATACATACATTTCTCATGTTAGGGCATGTGTGCGAGAGAGAGAGAGACAGAGAGAGAGAGATAGAGAGAGGAGAGAAAGAGAGAGATGAGATGAGATGAGAAAGCACCTTCCCAAAGGGAATGAGCACACCACAGCCCCGTCTCCTCCAATTTGGGGCATGCACACACATGCACCCAGTGTGTGTTTTTCAAGCTGCTGGGTCTGGGGCTTGAACTGTACCTTTGGCCTACACAGAGCCTTAACCACCATGCCTCTAGATGGACTGATTTCTCCATTTTTTCCCCCCGTTTTTGCCATAGGGCACATGAACTTGCCAGAGAGAGAGAGAGAAAAGGGAAAGTGAGAAATCACCCCCTGGGGGAGATGGCCATGCCACAGTCCCTTCTCCTCCATTCTCTTCTTGGGATTTTGAGCACACATGCACATGTGCCCAACATGATTTTCAAGCTGCTGGGTCTTGGACTCGAACTGCAGCTGACCGTGTGGTAGTCTAGCACTTTAGCCAATATGCCATCTGTTGGCCCTCAATTATATTCTTACCATAAATGACCCCAAGTGCAGTTGCTGTTGTTTTTTGGTAACAAGTTTTACGTGAAATACCTAGGTTTTGGGGGTATAAGCCACTCTCAGTTAGTTATCCGCGTTGTGGATTATCCACGATGAGACTGGCTTTCCAGCTGCATGCTTTTCTGTCCCAGCAGTTGTGGTGGCAGAATGCTGAGGTGGCCTCTGGGGTTTCAGCGCTCTGGTGTATACCCTGCAGGGCCGTGGGCCGTGAACATGACGGCTGCGGACTGAGTTCATCACGGGGAGACTACCTGCTGAGTGACCTCACCCTGTGAGCTCCTCCAAAGAAGGAGAGGCATCACAAGTGCTCGGGAGTGGTGGCTGGGGGAGGAAACAGCCATGCTGGAAACTGCCTTAGGGCCGTGACTGGGAGTCCAGAGCCCCTTCTCAACTGAGGAGGGTGCTTGGCCCGCAATCTCGGGCCTGCAGCCACAGCGAAATGGGTTTTGCCAACAATCCTCAGCCTCACACGGGATCGCAGCTCTGACTGACATTTTGATTTCAGCCTGGCAAGACCCCGCACAGAGGGCCCCGTTCTCCCCTACCCAGTTCGTGCATGGGGCTGAAGTCACTAACTTAGAGGTAATGTGTTACACAGCCACAGGAAACCATAGGAGAGAAACAGGCAGGGCCCCGCCAGCATGTTCTACATTTTGCTTTTGGCTTTCGTGCCCGGGGAATGAGCCTTCCTCTGCTACCCACCCCATGGGGCTGCGGGAGCCACTCTGGGGTGCGAGCCCAAGGCTGGGAGGCTGCAGCCCTCTTTCTGGGCACCATAATTGGATACCTTGATCTGCAATCCTGTCTTTTAGGAAGATTTCTCAGGAGGAGAAAACACTGGTTTTACCTGTCTCGATTCTTTGAATTTAGGTTAGCTACAAAAAGGGTCTTTCTTAAATATTTTAGAATTTTATTTAATTGACTTTACTTTTTCTCAAGCTTAATTAGTTAATATTATTATGGGCTCAGAATTCTTATATTATTGGAAGGATTATAACCTGTTTCTCTCATTATCTTTTCTTTTAGGAGAGAGTTTTGGTATAGGGCACGTGTGCTAGCCAGAGACACAGATAGAGACAGAGAAAGAGAAAGTGAGAAGTCACTCCCCAGGGAGGATAACCATGCTGCAACCCCTTCTCTTCCATTCTCCTCTTGGGATCTTGGGCATGCATGCACACGTGACCGGCATGAGTTTTTTCTTTCTTTTTTTTTGGGGGGGAGAGGTTTTTGCTATAGGGCACGTGTGCTCACCAGAAAGACAGGGAGAGACAGAGAGACAGAAAGTGAGAAATCACCCCCCAGGGGGGGTGGCCATGCCACAATCCTTTCTCCTCCATTCTCCTCTCAGGATCTTGGGCATGCATACACACGCGCCTGGTGTGAGTTTAAGCTGCTGGGTCCAGGACTCGAACTGCTGTCAACTACGTGGGAGTCCAGCAACAGAGCCATTACGCTAACTGCTGGTCCCCTGGCATGAGTTTTTTAAGCTGCTGGTTCAGGAACTCGAACCACAGTTGACTGCATGGGAATCCAGTGACGTAACCATTATGATGTCTGCTGTTCCCTTATTATTATTATTTTTAAATTTAACAAGAGAGAGACAGAGAGAGAAGGAGAAAGTGAGAAAGTAAGGTACCAGGTCTGGGACTTAAATTGTGGTTGGCCATATGGGAGGCCAGTGCCCCAACCATCTTGCCATCTACTGGCCCCAATTTATATATGTAATTATTTATTTTATTTTATTATTATTATTATTTTAATTTGACCAGAGAGAGACAGAGAGAGAGAGAGAAATGGAAACTGAGAAAGCAAGCCATCAGGTCCAGGACTTGAATTGCGGTCTGCCATATGGAAATGTCCAGCGCCTTAACCACCAGGCCACCTGCTGGTAGAGAGAGAGAAAGTGAGAAAGCAAGCCACTAGGTCCGGAACTTGAACCATGGTTAGCCATGTGGGAGTCCAGCACCTTTAACCACCATGCCATTTATCGGCCCTGATTTGTATATATTTTTAAGTTTATTTATTTAATTGAGAGAGAGGGGGGGGGAGAGAGATACCCACAACGGGCTCTCACCATCTCTCCCCTCAGCCCTCCAGCTTGTCAGGGTCTCAGGTACATGGCCCTGATGTGTTTCAGGTTGATCCAGGAGCTGGTCTCACCGCTGGCCTTGTCACTTCCGGCTCCGCAGAGCTGGACACCGCCTCCTGCACTGCAAGGCTGGGCCAGGGTCCACTACCTATGACCTTCTCCAACAGAGGGGGAAATAGCTCCCGTTAGTTACTCATTTGCTCAATCCTAGAGTCCAGAACACGCCTCGGTATTGTGAGCACGGACCACTGATACAGACAAATGGCCAATTTGATGAAAACATTTATTTTGTTTACTTTGGTTGTAGGCTGAGAGTAAACAGAATACTGTATTGAAAGTTACTTGAGATTTTTTAGATTTTTTGCCATCAGGCATGTGTGCTCTCCAGAGAGAGAGGGAAAATGAGAAAATACCCCCCAGGGGGATGGCCACATTGTAATCCCTTTTCCTCCATACTCCTCTAGGGATTCTGGTTAAGTGTGCACACACACCTGTCGTGTTTGTAAGCTGCCGGGTCTAGGACTTGAAGAATGGAGTCAGCCATGTAGGATCCAGCATCCTAACCACACCTCTTGCTGGCTTTGTTTTGGGTTTGTACATTTTATTAATTTTTCCCTCTCAGTATGGTTTTGTTATTCATTTGAAGTATAATTGGTTTCATTTCCCCCTCTCCTTTTCTTTCCCAATGTTTTTGTTTATATATTTCTTCTGAGAGAGGGAGCGAGAGAAGATAGACACTCCCGAGAGACCACCCATGCTGTGAGGCAACCCCGCCTCGGCCAGCCAGATCACAGGCGTGCATGTGTGCTTGGCATGCTCAGAGAGGTCCCAGGACACGAAAGAGGGCCTTACCCACATGTGGCCCAGACATGTGTCCAGCTGGGCCACTGCTGTTCCACTGCCTGGTCCATAGTGAGGTTCTTTTGTTTCTGTTTGTTGACACTTTTGTAACTTACCCTTTACCCCTTTCAAATAGCTTTTTCATCCTTATTGAGCAGGGGATATCTTTATTATTATTTTTTTGAGAGGTTTTCTTTTTTTTTTTTTTTTTTTTTGCTATAGGGTGCGTGCGCTCACCAGAAAGACATCGCCCCCAGGGAGATGGCCATGCCACAATCCGTTCTCTTCCATTCTCCTCTCAGGATCTTGAGCACGCACGCACATGCGTCCAACGTGAGTTTAAACCACTGGGTCCAGGACTCGAACTATAGTTGACTATGTGGGAGTCCAGTGACATAGCCATTATGCCAACTGCTGGTCCTGGGATATCTTTATTTTTAAAAAATAATTATTTAACTTTATTTCTTTACTTTAATTTGGCCAGAAAGGGACAGAGCGAAAGAGAGAGAGGGAAAGTGAGAAAGCAAGCCGTCAGGTTCGGGACTTGAACCATAGTCGGCCATGTGGGAGTTCAGCGCTCTTAACCACCATGCCACTTTCCAGCCCCCAAAGCATGAGATATCTTAATGAGAGTATATCCCTAAAGTTCTATTGTGGGACCAACAGATGGTGACTAACGGACTCCCATAGAGTCAACCGTGGGTCGAGCCCTGGACCT
>NW_006202562.1:4349689-4353331 GCF_000334495.1 Tupaia belangeri chinensis | reverse complement strand
CATGTGTGTGTGTGTGTGTGTGTGTGTGTGTGTGTGTGTGTGTGTGCCCAAAGTCCTGAGAGGAGACTGGAGAAGGAATTGTGGTGTGGTCATCCCCCTGGAGTGTGATTTCTCACTGTCTGTCTCTTTGTCTCTCCTGCAAGCACACGCGCCCTATACCAAAAAAAGAGAAGAAAAAAAGAAAGAAAAAAAAGTCCTCCTTGCTCCAGAAACTGAGTTCCAGACCCAGAGAACCCATTGGTATAAATCTGAGTCTCCCAGGGAACGTGTACTGCCCCCTCCCCATTTGCTCCTGCTCCCAGGAAGGCTTTTTGAACCTGTTGGCTTGTCACACCATGGGAAATGCATGAGACACAGACGGGTCAGGTGCTCTGCTGGACCTCTGTCACCTACACACCGAGCAGAAGGAAAAAAGGTGTCCTGGAGTGGATTCTGAGTCGGAAAAACTGCTCTGGAGAGTATTGATGAAATGTGCATGAAGATGAGATGGGATATATTGGGGCGGAGGGAAAGTCACGAGGCATTCGTGCATAGAAAAACATGGAAAACACGTCAGGACTTTCCCGACGACCCAGTTTATCATGTTATATACTAATATTGTTCAATTTCCTGAATTAAATATTTGCTTTGTGGTTTCCAGAGATTGCTCCTCTTACGGGACACGTAGTAAAGGACCTAGGGGCCAAAGGTCATTAGATCTGCAATGCACTCTCAGATGTTTCACAGACACACACACGAGCACACACATATACACACACATCCACATGCACACACATGACGGGGCGTCTTCAATACATTCCTGGAAAACGCATATTAAGAAACAAACAAACTATGCATGGATTTCAACATTTCTCCACTGAAATAAATTTGTGCTTTAATTCCACTTTCCCACAATTTTTTGGAAGTACCCTGTATGTACATACACATACCCACATTTAAATCCACACACATATGTAGGAATACATATACACTCATTTATATACACATGCTCATACACACATGTTCAGGCACACATATACACATGTACACAATATATCCATATGTATACATATAGCCACATGCACACATACATACATAGGCACATATAGATGTACATGCATGTCTACATGTGTATATATACAAAGACATTTGCATACACCCATAGCACACATACACACACTTACACACATAAGCTCATGCTCACACACACATACTCTCTCTTGTGCATATGCACACACATACACAAACACACATCACACGTTGCACTCATCAATGTTTGAGTAGCTGGCGAACAGTGCACAAGAGTTCATTGAGAATGGTCTTGCCATTTTTCTGTAGTTTCCAAAATAAAATGTAAAACTATTTCTAATTAAAAGCTGTATCTATTTTTCATATTTTAGATCAGCTAAATTAAATGTCTAGAAAATTCTCTATACCTCTGTTCAGACACCCATGTAACAATCACAGAAAGTGGACTACTGTTTAAGAAACAAAGAAAACATCCATAAATAAATTCCAGAATGTAGGCAGTAAATACATTCATTACTAAAGAAGAAAGAATGAAAATAAATGGAGTTTTCTATTCAAGATGTTAAAAAAACAGTTCAACACAACATTTGAATAAAACAGGAGAGTGGAATTAAAGGAGATAAAAAGCAGAAATAAGTGAATCTAAAAACACAAAACTAGTCATATTGAAAAATAAAACCAGGCACTGGCTCTTTGAAACAACCAGTGACATAGATGATCTGTCACTGGTTTAATTAAAAAATACAGAGTTTCAGACCATCCCATTTTATACAGTGTGATACGAAATCTGTTCATGGATTAGTAGTTCACCCTATTAATAAAACAAGGGAGGAAAATCATTCTAGAATCTCAAGAGTTGTCAAAAGTTATTTAATAATTCTGAACGTTCTGTGTAAGTGGGGGTCTTGAGTCTTAAGTTTCATCAGCCTCATGCAAAATCCACCTCCATCCACCTCTGGATTCCTACAGCCTGAGCGGCCATAGAGATGCCCTGGCCTGAGCCTCGGGAACCTCAAGAGAGAGCATCTGGAGCCTCCAAAGTGGTGGGACTCTCCAAGGGACTCAAGGAAGTGTCCAAGCAAACAAGTCCGATTCCCCTTTGCCACCCTGAGGGAAGAAGCTGCGAGCTGAGTAAGAATGGCTCAGCCCCTGGTCTGTTCTCAACCCCTCCCACACTCACACAGGCTGGCTCTGGGGAGGAGGGACTGGTCCACAGCAATGGCCAGGGAGATGGGGAGGCTGAGCACAGGCAGGGAGGGAGACTAGAGGCTGGCCACGCCTCCCCTGAGCTCAGGCAGATGGAGCACAAGAAGACGTGGGCAGACTGCTGCGTGCCTAAGGTCCTGAAAGGAGACTGGAGGAGAGGGGATTGTGGTGTGGTCGTCTCCTTGGGGGTGATTTCTCACTTTCCCTCTCGCTGTCTCTCCCTTCCTGGGGAGCTCATGTGCCCTAAGGTAAAAAACTCTCAGAAACAAAAAGTCTCTCACTTCACTTTCCCTCTCACTGTCTCTCTCTTCCTGGGGAGCTCATGTCCCCTAAGACAAAAAACTCTCAAAAACAAAATCAGAGAGAAGAAAAGCAAAGGTGGGCAGAAGCTTAGTGCTCCCTGAGTGAAGTCTTCCATCAGTATCTTGATCTGGACGCTCTGTTTTATGACCCTGAAACTGCAGCTTCAAGTGATCATGAACTCACTTTCCCTCTCACTGTCTCTCTCTTCCTGGGGAGCTCATGTCCCCTAAGACAAAAAACTCTCAAAAACAAAATCAGAGAGAAGAAAAGCAAAGGTGGGCAGAAGCTTAGTGCTCCCTGAGTGAAGTCTTCCATCAGTATCTTGATCTGGACGCTCTGTTTTATGACCCTGAAACTGCAGCTTCAAGTGATCATGAACTTCTCCCCAGGAATGAGCTGAAAAAGCAGGGGGTCTGGCAAGTTTTCATCCTCGGCAGGGAAGGATTTTTCCCTATGAAATAAAGTTTGCAGGGCCAGTGGAAACAAAAATAAAGTGTATTTTGTTTTGCTTTATTTTATTATTTTTTTCTAGGGTTTTGCTTTAGCAGTTTCTGGAGGTTAGCAACTCAGGTACAGCTTAGCTGGCTTCTCACAAGGAGTGTGGGTCAAGGCTGGGGTCTCATCTGAAGGCTTGTCTAAGGAAGGATCATTGCCCTGTGGGTGGTTATTGTAAGATTCAGATCTTTCGAACTGTTGGACTGACGGTCTCAGTTCTCCGCTGGCTCTTGGCCAGAGACCACCTCAGTTCCTTACTGCAATATGTGGGTCTTTTCACAGGGCAACTTGCTTCATTAACACTAGCAAGGAAGAGTCAGCTGACAACACAGAAGTTAGGACCTTGCATAATCTAATCATGGAAGTAACATTCCATCACCTTTGCTATACTCTGCCATGTTACAGGATACACTTTTATTCCTGGCTTCTGATGAAGGGTTGAAACACATCCTTACTTCCTTCATTTGAGATAGGGATTTAAAGTGAATATTATGAATTTTAAAAATTATGTATAGATATTTTTCCCCTATTTCTAAAAACATACCTTCTTGAACTCATTTGTCCGTTGTGAATATTTTTTTTTTTGGAGAGGTTTTTGCTATAGTGTGTGTGTGTGCTCGCTAGAAAGAC
>NW_006202562.1:4343957-4349125 GCF_000334495.1 Tupaia belangeri chinensis | reverse complement strand
TATTCTTTTTTTTTTTTGGAGAGATTTTCACTATAGGGCACATGCGCTCGCCAGACAGACAGAGAGAGACATAGAGACAGAAAGCAAGAAATCACCCTCCAGGGGGGATGGTCAAGCTGCAATCCCTTCTCCTCCATTCTCCTCTCGGGATTTTGGGCACGCACACACACGTGCCCGGTGTGAGTTTTAAGCCACTGGGTCCAGGATGTGAACTACGGTTGACTACGTGGGAGCCCAGGGACATAGCCATTACGCTAACTGCTGATTCCCACAAGAGTGAGTATTCTAAGACAGGAAATAGAAAATTTCAGTCTTTTGAGGCTAGGTCCCAAAACTGAAGAAGTATGACTTTTCTCACATTTCATTGGTCAGTATCCACCTTCAAGGGTAGAGGACACAGTTCCATCTCCCAGTGGGAAGGACATCAACGAACGTGTGGCCTGGACTCATTGTCCACAATGTGAAGGACTCAGATGATCTCATATAGATGTCACTGGTAGGAATAGGAGACATTTGATTTGGTGATGAAAAGAGGGGGAATAGTCACTTCGGTGTTTTAATGTCGAAAACTGTGCTGACCAATATGAAAGCCACTAGTCACATGGGACTATTTAAATGAACTTAATTAAAATTGAATACAAAAAGTTTAGCTCCTTGGACATAGTCCTCACATTCTGAAGGGCCAATAGTCACGTGTGCCTGGTGGCTCTCATACTGGATGCCCAGATCCTGGGCATCTCCGTTATCCCAGGATTCCATTGGAAGTCCTGGAAGGGCTCCCAGTGGAAGATGAGTCACTATGTCCTTGTTTTACTTCGATTTGAGAGTTGAAACAATGATGATAAATAGTTGAAAATTTGAGCAGGATTGATTTTAGTTTTGTGTTAGAAAAAACTAAATAGAAATAACTGTCCAGAGATGACTTCGAGGCAGTGTGTCCCCTGTGACGGTAGGAATTCAGCTCCAGGCAGGGTAGTCATTTGGTTGAGATTCTCGTGTATAATTGCTTGACCATCTTATCCCTTGAAGGATTTTCCATATTGTGAAAGTTATTCTTTGTTGTTGTTGTTAATTACCAGAAGGATATGTGTACTGGTAAATACATGTGTGTGTTTCTGTAAGACATCTGATATTCTTCTTTTTTTTTTAACAGATGAGGAAACTGATACTTAACAATTGTCAGTCTAAGAAAGGTAAACTATGGCAAAATATGTAAAGCAAAAAGGACTTTATTTGGGCATAAGTTTGAGGACTGCCCCAGGGTATGGACCAGAGGAGTAAATTCAGGTAGCCCCAAACTTACTCACCCAGACCTCACAACCCTCAGACATGTTATAAAGGCAAAAGACACAACCAGGAAGAGAGAGAGGAAGAAGGGATTGTATCAATGCTTTGAGACAATTATCTTTGGCTACTAGAATCAACAATAAATGTGGTCTCAGGACCAGCAGTTAACGTAATGGCTATGTCGCTGGACTCCCACGTAGTCGACTATGGTTCGAGTCCTGGACCCGGTGGCTTAAGCTCATGCCAGGCAAGTGTGCGTGCATGCCCAAGATCCCAAGAGGAGAATGGAGGAGAAGGGATTGTGGTGTGACCATCCCCTCTGGGGGGTGATTTCTTGCTTTCTATCTCTCTGTCTCTCTTTGTCTGCCTGGTGAGCGCACCCGCCCTATAGCAAAAACCTCTCCAAAAAAAAAACAAAAACAAAAACAATAAGTGTGGTCTCAATTTGAGATTGGACTGGCAGTCTCTGGGCAGGTGTATTCACAGAAGTAGCCCTTGTGGCAGGTTGCAGTAGTCTTTGTGCAAGGCTGTGGTTCTGGCAGATTTCCCTCAATAACAGTTCTTGTTATCAGCCATACCAGTGTGAGAATACCTCCTTTAGGGAACCAGCAGTTAGTGTAATGGCTATGTCGCTGGACTCCCACGTAGTCGACTGCGGTTCGCATCCTGGACCTGGTGGCTTAAAACTCACGCCGGGCGCATGTGTGTGCATGCCCAAGATCCTGAGAGGAGAATGGAGGAGAAGGGATTGCGGTGTGACCATCCCCCCTGGGGGGTGATTTCTCGCTTTCTGTCTCTATGTCTCTCTCTGTCTGTCTGGCGAACGCACGCGCCCTATAGCGAAAAAAACCTCTCAAAAAAAAAAAAAAAAAGAAAAAAAAAGAATACCTCCTTTAGAGCCCTTTTGGCTCAGTTTAGTTAGGCTTAACACAATGACTCCATTTTGTTCAGGGAAATTTTCATACAAGGTAAGGTGCTCAAATTCTGTCAATTCTGCTATGTACAATGGATTGATGGATCCAATTGTGTCTTACTCCAAAGCTCGCAACTGATAGGCTTAATTTTGAAATTAGCAGATGCTCAACAAATATTGGTTGATTGAATTGTGCCAGGCAAATACTTTAGTTTCTGAAAAACTACAATATTTTCGTGTAACTTATCTATCTCAACCAAAGCAAAAATAAATTATGTACAGGATAAGGAAATATTAATAACCAAACATTAACATTGTTAATAATTCTCGGTAGGATTGGAATTTTTCTTCTTTTTGTTCTATTTTTCTCTCTTTTGTTAAAAAAAAAAACAAACCAAAAAACCAAAAAAAAACCCAAACAAACCCAAAAATCCAGCATAGTGCTGGTTCTTTACCACAGTGATAAAATGCTGCTTTGATAAAAGGTGGATCCCATTAGATGACCACAGTTCAAGTCCCTGGCCTGGTCAAAATGAAACATGCTAGGCACATGTGCATGTGCCCAGGGTCCGACTGGCTAAAGGTCTGGCGGACTGGAAGACTGGAGGAAGGGGATTGTGGCATGACCAACCCTGTGAAGGATGCTTTTCTCCTTCTCTATTTCTCTCTCTATGTGCACACACAGTTTATCATGAATAAAGAAAAAAAATGCAACTTATGCTGTCATGCATTCAACAACAACAACAGGAAACTGTACTTAGAAATGTAGTATGTGCAGGGAAATAGCTTAGTGCCTACATAGGGTGTCAATGAACTGTTGCCGCGTAACAAATCATCCCTAAAACATAGTGACTTAAACCAACAATGATTTATTATTTCTCACAATTGTGTGGGTTTTGGTTGTTTTCTCTGGGTTCTCTTATGCAGTGTATTCGGCTTGAAGTAGATTGGCTGGACTGTCCAAAGTGACCTCATTCACAAATATGGCAGCCACTTGGGTCCACCTACTGGTGGGAGTGTCCTCCTGAATGCAACTTTCACCTTCCAAGTGTTCCACCCACTTCCTTAAAGAGTTTTTGACAGCATACCATGAGGGCAAAGGCAGAGGCTGCAAGTTCTCTTGAGGCCTAAGCTCCGGATCATGCCACACAGTGTTGACCAAAGTCAACCCGACTCAAGATGGGAAATGGGCTTCACCTTTCGAAGGGAGGAGCTTCAGGGCATTACAGTCATAATTTTCAATCTACCATCCATTGCAAAACATGCATTTACCTTACGGAATAGGGGCAGAAAATAGTTTAGAAATCAGTTGTCTCAAATATTATCTTGAAGTGTTGGATTCATTTCCTTGTGTTCTGTGGATAGTTTATTTAGAATACTCACAATTGCCATTCGTGATGTCCTTACCTCTGGGAACAGCCTGAGATGGCTAAGATGCAATCCTGAATGCACTCAAATGTGCAGCATTCTACTTTTGAGTAATTATACCCAGATGGAAGACAATAGTTTTTGTCTAAGTGAAGGATCTATGAATGATATTTTTGGGCAGAGTTGATGGTTGAAAGTTGAAACAAAGAGGGAACCAGCAGTTAGCGTAATGGCTATGTCGCTGGACTCCCACGTAGTTGACCGCAGTTCGCGTCCCAGACCCGGTAGCTTAGAACTCACACCGGGCGCATGTGCGTGCGTGCCCAAGATCCCGAGAGGAGAATGGAGGAGAAGGGATTGTGGCGTGACCATCCCCTCTGGGGAGTGATTTCTCGCTTCTGTCTCTATGTCTCTCTCTGTCTGTCTGGTGAGCGCACGCGCCCTAAAACCCCCCCCCCCCCCCCCGCAAAAAAAAAAAAAGATGAAACAAAGAAACGCTTGACTAAGATGCCTCCCAAATGTCCATCAGTGGATGAATGTATAAAGAAATGTGATGTGGGGCCAGCACCTGGTGTAGTGGTGAAGGCTCTGGACTCCGGTATGGCTGACCGTGGTTCAAGTCCTGGACCTGGTGGCTTCAAATGCACATTGAGTGCCTGTGTGCGCATGCCCAAGATCCAGGAGGAGACTGGAAGAGAAGGAATTGTGGCGCGTCGATCTCCCTGAGTGGGTGATTTCTCACTTTTCTTTTCACTGTCTCTAATCTCTCTTTTCTCTGGCACATACCCTCAGGTAAAATCTTTTTTTTTTTTTTTTTTAAAGAATTACTTCTTTAACTTTTAGTTATTTATTTTTATTTGACCAGAGAAGGACAGAGTGAGAGAAAGAAAGAGAAAGATGGGAAGTGAGAACGCAAGCCGCAGGTCTGGGACGCGCAACATGGTCGGCCAGGTGGGAGTCCAGCACCCTTAACCACTATGCCGCCTGCTGGCCCCAAAACTTTTTTTTTTTTTTAAGAAAATGTGGTGTATTCACATGATGAAATATTATTTATCCTCTAAGAGGAAGGAGTATCTGTCATATGCTAAATCTGGAAGACAGTATGCTAAGTAAAATTCATCAGTCACAAAAAGACAAAGTGCACAGTTATAATTCTGCTTCTGTAAGGGATGGAGAACATAGAATAGTAGTTGTTAGAGGCTGAGGAGAGGAGAACGGGGAGCTGCGGCTCACGGGGTACAGTTTCAGTTTTACAAATGGAAAGAGTCCTGAAGTTTTACTGCCTGACATCGTAGACACATTTGACACACTGAACTGTGCACTTCAACATGTTTAAGACTTAGGACCAGCAGATAGCATAATGCTTATGTCACTGGATTCCCACATGGCTGTCAGCAGTTCGAGTCAGATTTGGTGGCTTGAAACTCACACTGGGTGTGTGTGTGTGTGTGTGTGTGTGTGTGTGCGCATGCCCAAAATCCCGAGAAGAGAATGGAAGAGAAGGTATTGTGGCTTGGCCATCCCCTGGGGAAGGGGTTATTTCTTGCTTTCTTTTTCTCTTTTCTCCCCAGTGAGGACACATGCCCTATAGCAAAAATAC
>NW_006202562.1:4333462-4343784 GCF_000334495.1 Tupaia belangeri chinensis | reverse complement strand
CTCTATTCTCCTCTCGAGATCCTGGGCACTCACGCACATGTGCCTGGTGTGAGTTAAAGCCACCTGGTCTGGGACTTGAACCACAGTTGACTACATGGGAGTCCAGCAACACAGCCATTATGCCATTGCTGGCCCATGTTTTTTTTAAAATTTTATTTTATCTATTATTATTATCATTTTCTAATTTGCTATAGGACACATGTGCTCACCCGAGAGAGAGAGAGAGGGAAAGTGAAAAAGCAAGCCACCAGGTTCGGGACTTGAATAATTGGCCACGTGGGAGTCCAGTGCCCTAACCACCATACTACCTACTGACCCCCCCCCCTTTTATTTTTAACAATTAAAAAACAAAACTAAACCAAAAGACCCTTGCTCTAGGAAAATAACTGCAGTGCTCTCATTCGGAGCTGTCATTGGAGAGTGGAGCTCACGCCCACGGTCCACCTAAGACTAGCTTGGGGTACCTTGCTCTTCAGGGAGAATGGAATCTGGAGACCCTTTGTAAAAGGAACATGAGTAATATCTGGAGAAGATAAGATTCCAATCTTAGAACATTTTTTTTCTTTATTTGTGATTGAGACTGTGCACATACATGAGAGAGAGAGAGAAAGAGAGAGAGAGAGAGAGAGAGAGAGAGAGAGAGACCGAGCACCCTCCATGGTGTCTGACATTACCATGATTCACTTCTTCCGGTCCTTCAGGCCTTGAGATCTTGGGCATTCGTGTGTGTGTCTGGTATGCTTCAGGCTTCTCTTGAGCAATGTGTTTTCATTGTGTTTTGGAACTGGTCCCTAAAGTATTTAAAAAAATGATTCTAGTGCTTTCTTTCATAAGCAAAAGAGAGAAAAATGGAGAGACACCCATGTGGGGTCTTTGTGATAATCCACCTCCAGCCTCAGCCTTCTCCAGATCATTGGCATGCATTGGCCCAGCAGGTTCAAGGAAGTCTCCAGACATGAACCCAGAACCTTCCCATGTAGACTGGCCTTGCAGAACATGGTGTTCCCTCTGTACCACCATCTGGCCTATCTTAGGAAAGCCCCAGGGCAGCCTGGTGGTTAGAGCAGTTCAGTTAGTGAGACACTCTGGGTTGACCAGAGAACTTGTTTTGCAGTATTCATGTCAACCACAGCACAGCATAGGTACCCACTGAACCCAGCACCTAAATGCCACCTGCTGATCATGAAACCGAAATCTTCCAGGTGCTGATCTTCTCTTTCTTTCTCTATTTTTGCCCTGAAAAGTTGTAAGTCAACTTACTTTGGTCAGAAGTGTCTGCAGGTGAATAGATAGCTAATACCCTTGTGGCCACCTCAAGGTTTAGATGATGGAAATTTCTTTCAGAAACTTTCTTCCTTTTTTCTATGTCTATTGGTTGTATAACTTCAGTGTGTTGGTATCTCTGTTATGAATTGATTTAGCTGCAAGTAACGGATGCTGACAGCTGGGAAGATATTAATAGAGATTTTCTTTCCTTCCACATAACGAGAAGTCTTGAGTAGGTAGTTGAGGTTGGGTCAAGGATTCTTCTATGCCGTCCACTGTCCCTAGAGCGTTGGAACTGAAGCTCATTTTTGTTGCCTCATAATTGCTAAAAGGCTGCTGTGTCCCCCTCCAGCCTCCTTTACTTTCCAGCCAGGGAGACAGGGGGACACACTTAAATGGCAAACAAATATGCCAACTGAGTCTGTGTGATCCCCAGCAATGCACAGCTTCTCTGGATGCCCCACCTAGCAGGCATCTCACTGGCCAAGACCACACGCTTGTCATGCCACCACTGCCAGCTGGGGAACAAGGGTGTTCCAAGTGGGCCACTTGGCCAGCTGGCAGACCTGCTGTTTTGCCACTGAAACCTTCTTTGGGGTGCACATCCTTATCATGCCCGCCTCCACTCCTGCCATCTCCCATGCAGTCGCAGGAGGAAATGAAGCTCCCCTCTTATGGCATGGAGAACTGTGGGTGCCTCTCTGAGCTGCCGGCCCAGGTCTACCATCTATTTCCCAGGGCCTGCTCCCGATAATTCCCTTGACATTTGCCCTCACTTCATCCGTTAGGGACGGGGGACACTTTCTGTCTTCCCACAGGCATGGCATCCTCGTGTTCATTGTGTTAATACATAGTTGTTGATTTTCTGACATAGTTGACTTCCTTTCCTCTGTTATCTCAAGATAATTCCAGACTGTTCGGGGATGGCCATAGGGAGTGGAAATGGAGGGCTGGGCTGGAACACGGGAACACTCGGCTTTCCTTTTCCGGATGGCAGAGAGGCTAATATTCCCTTCACGTAGGCGTTCTTTCTGGCTGGGAGCTTGCTTTCTTGTTCTTTAAGATTTTTATTATAAGGTGCATGTGCTCAACAGAGAGGCAGAGAGAGAGACAAAAAGTGAGCAATCACTCCCTGGACAGGATGGTCACGTTGTAATCCCTCTTCTCTGTTCTCTTCTAGGGATTTTGGGCATGCACGCACACATGCCTGGTATGAATTTGAAGCCGCCCGGTCTGGGACTTGAACCACAGTCAACTATGTGGGAGTCCAGTGACATAACCATTACACCATCTGCTGGTCCCTGTGGCTAAAAGCTTTCGGCTATGCTCTCTCTCCCTCCTCCATCCCTTTCAGTCTTTATTGGCAGGTGCACCCAGATGCCCACCTGGTGATCGAAAGAACAAACACAACCCACCTCCAGCCTCCACACGACGGCAATCTCAGGTTGTTTAACTAGCGGGACCATTGATACTGGTTGTCCTTTCTCCATCTTGCTGGCCAATCACTGTCAGGAGGGCGGAAGCAGAGTCTGCATGTTGACAGAGCTCTGGAATAGCTAATTGAGTGCTAAACCTCTAGTTGGGATTGCAGGGAGGGATGGCTGCCTCTCCAGGGTGCTCATTTTGTTCTTGGACCCTAATGAGCCCTCGGATGCCTGCAGAGCCGCCTGGCGCAGGTGGAACCCAGGCTGCTGTGCTGGGCGACGTGGCCCAGGGCGTCTGGAAACCACGGGCTGATTTATATGTTCTCACTGTAACGATTTCTGAAGCCTCAATTTCTGAGGTCTTCCATGGCACACTATAATTTCAGGATTGACAATGATGCTGACAAGAGTGAAAAGAAAACATATTTAGGGAAACAGGAATCTCTCTCAACCTTTATTTTGACATTCAGTAGTAGATGATGGATGTCTTAAATTACTCTTGATAAGAAGCTATCAGTAGGAGTTATTTTGTTTCACAGATACCTGGCAGGTCAAAAACATACTCAAATTGAACAAATATTCTCAAATTAAGTATGGGAAGAGTAAGGCGAGTACCTGGTGCTGCAGAGAGGGAGGGAATCAGAAGAAGTAGAAGCACAGCTCCCAGGGCCGCCAGCGGCTGTATCATTTCCCCAGGAAACACAGCGGGGCGTAAGAAACGCCCCCGGAGGGGCCATCAGAATGGAAGCCAGGTGCTCCCTGTTTCAGTTACAGAGCTGGAGCTGACTTCGAGAGGTGGAGAAAACCCATCTCCCACAGATGCTGGAGGGGTATCTTGGGGGTGAATGAACAAATCCTGTTAAAGATGCCTCCATTTTGGGACCAGCGTCCAGTGACATGGTTAAGGGCACTGGGCTCCCACATGGCTGACCATGGTTTGAGTCCCAGACCTGGCGGCTTGCTTTCTTACTTTCTGTCTCTCTCTCTCTCTCTCTCTCTCTCGTGCTGTCCCTTTCTGGTTAAATTAAAATAATAAACAAATAAGTAAAGTTAAGTAAAAAATAATTCTTAAAAAGTGTAAGCTACACACACACACACACACACACACACAGAGTAATAATAGATAATATTCGTTGTGTAAACACTTACCGTGCCCCTCCTCGGTACCAGGAGTTGTGTTTGCAGGTAGAGGTAGAAAACCAGCGGCCATTTTCTCACGATCAGCCCCCACAAGCTGTCCCTATGAAACCTGTGCAGACTTTTAAGGTTTTTGTACATTTTACCAAACTGCCCCCCTCCCCGAAAGGCTTCCTGCATCACGGTTGATGAGGAGTGTTGTCTTTTCTGTTCTTTTGATAACACAAGGTGTTGTTTGAAATGTTTGTGCCTGCCTGGCATGTTATTTAATTTGCCAGAGAGGCACACACACACACACACACACACACAACAGAGAGAGACAGAGAGTTAGACAGACAGGGAAAGGGAGAGAAAGCACCCCCAGTGGGCTGTGATCACACCGCAATCCCTTCCCCTCCATTTCTCCCTCCTGCCTGAATTTTGGGCATGGATGCATACATCCCCTGCAGATCTTACAAGCTGCTAGGGCCGAGGTTTGAACTGTGGTCAGCCATGTGGGATCTGGATCCCATAACCACTGTGCTTCACACAATCCATGTGCATTCACTTTTTACAAAAGAATTATTTTAAAATTCAATTAAATTGCTTCACACAATCCATGTGCATTCACTTTTTAAAAAAGAATTATTTTAAAATTAAATTAAATTATTATTATTTTAATCTGATAGGACACATGCACTCACCAGGAAAGAGAGAGAAAGAGGAAGTGAGAAAGCAAGCTTCTGGGTCTGAGACTCGAACCGTAGTCAGCCACGTGGGGGTCCCCCATCTTAACCACCGCAGTACCTGCTGGCCCCACATTCACATTATACGACCATCACCACCATCCATCTCTAGAACTTCTTCACTTTTGCAAACAGAAGCCCCGTACCTATTAAACAATAGCACCCCATTCACTGAGCCCCTCTGGCCCTGGCAACCTCCATTCTACTTTCTACGAGTTTGGCCCCCCTGGGCATCGCACATAAGCGGGACATACAGTATTTGTCTTTTTGTGACTGGCTTATTTCACTTAGCAGAACGTCCCTGAGGATCATCCAGCTCATAGCATGGGTCAAAATTTCCTTTTTTTTTTTTTTGCTATAGGGTAAGTGTATTTGCCAGGAAGAGAGAGAGAAGGTAAGAAATCACCCCTCAGGTGGATGGCCATGCCACAATCCCTTCTCTTCCATTCACTGAAGATTTGGGGCATGCGCTCACATGCATCTGGCATGATTTTCAAGTTGCTGGGTCCGGGACTTGAACGGTGAAGTCAGCTGTGTGGGATTTGGCTCCCTTAATCTGTACACCTCCTGTTGGCCCCAGACTTTCTTATATTTAAAGGCTGAATAATATTCCTGTTTACTCGTAAGCCTCCCCTCCCCCCCACCTTGAGTTCTTACAAGGCTTTAAATTCATGGGGTTGTCAATATAGGGAAACCCAACTCAACCCAGAACACACCCTGGGAAATTTCATGGCCCCAAGGTGCACGGCCTTCCCATGGTGGGGTCGGCTTACACTATCTTCATTTTCTCTACGTCCATGCCCCCTGGGTTCTCAAGGGAGGCCAGGAGCCCTCTCCTAATTCATCTGTGAAGGGACTGGTGAGCTTAGACATATCCTTGCACTGGGGTCAGCAGGTGGCGTGGTGGTGAAGGTGCTGGATTTCACAACAGTTGACCACGGTTTCCACCTGGAACCAGCGGCTTCCTTCCTCCTCCTCGTCCCCACACCCCAGTGAGCACACACGCCCTATAGCAAATTTAAAAATAATAATAAAAATATCAGATAAGTAATTAAAAATATTTTATTTGACTTTATTTAATTTGACCAGAGGGACAGAGAGAGAGGGAGCGAGCGAGAGTGAGAAGGAAAGCAAGAGAACAAGCCGCCAGATCCTGAGACTTGAACAGCAGTTGGCCGTGTGAGAGTCCAGCACCCTCGACCACCACATCACCTGCCAGCCCCAAGATAAAGATTTTTTCTTTTCTTTCTTTCTCTTCTTTCTTTCTTCCTCTTACTTTTTTCTTTTCTTTTCTTTCTTTTCTTTTTGCTTTTCTTTTCTTTTGGAGAGGTTTTTGCTATAGGGCACGTGTGCTTGCCAGAAAGACAGAGAGAGACAGAGACAGAAAGCAAGAAATCACCCCCCCCAGGGGGGAATGGCCACACCACAATCCCTTCTTCTCCATCCTTCTCTCTGGATCTTGGGTATGCACGCACATGCACTCAGCATGAGTTAAGCCACCGGGTCCAGGGCTTGAACCGCGGTCAACTACATGAGAGTCCAGAGACATAGTCATTAATCCAACTGCTGGTTCTGATAAAGAATTCTTAATAAAGAAAGAAAGAAAGAGAGACCCTTGCATTTCTGAGCTTCATCAGACCCAAACCCGCATCTTTTTTTTTTTTTTTTTGTTTTATAATAGTTCTCTCTTTTTAAAGTATGAGGAATGGGGGCATTTGTAATAGCACAAAAACAGCAAAAATAGGTAGAAGGCATAACCAGACAGAGTAATATCTATCACCAGGCAAAAATTCTCCCTTTTTAATTATTTTATTTTTTAGAGGTTTTTGCCTTAGGGTCCATGCACTTGCCAGAGAAAGAGAGAGAGAGACAGTGAGAGGGAAGTGAGAAATCACCCCTCCAGGGGCAATGGCAATGCCACAATCTCTTCTCTATTCTCCTCTCAAGATTTCGGACATGCATGCACATGTGCCTGGTGAGAATTTCAAGCCGCAAGGTCCGGGAGTTGAACTGCGATTGGCCATGTGAGAATCCAGTGACATAACTGCTATGCCATCTACTGGCCCTACTTCCCCCTTTTGTAAAAAATAAGAGTTTTGGGACCAGCAGATGGCATAATGGCTATGTTGCTGGACTCCCATGTAGCTAACCACACTTCAAATCTCAGACTCAGTGGCTTAAAACTCACATTGGGTTCATGTGTGTGTGCCCAAAATCCCAAGAGGAGAATGGAGGAGAAGGGATTGTGAAGTGGCCAACAGCCCTGGAGGGTGATTTTTGACTTTCTCTCTGGCCAATGCATGCACTCTATAGCAAACATCTCTCTTAAAAAAAAAAAATAGTTTGAGCACTTCTTTTTTTTTTTCAATTCACCTACATCTCTCTCTCTCTTTTTATTTTTTTATTTTTTGGAGAGGTTTTTGCTATAGGGCGCGTGTGCTCACCAGACAGAGACAGAAAGCGAAAAATCACCTCCCGGGGGGATGGTCACGCCGCAATCCCTTCTCCTCCATTCTCCTCTTGGGATCTTGGGCATGCACACACACGCACCCAGTGTGAGTTTTAAGCCACGGGGTCCAGGACGCGAACCGCGGTGGACTATGTGGGAGTCCAGCGACATAGGCATTACGCTAACTGCTGGTCCCTCACCTACATCTCTTAGGAAAGACAGGCAATTGAGAGGGAGTGTCTATCCTGTTGCAAATTCTTGTCCTGTAAGGATTTTGAGAAAGACAAGCATTTTCGGGTGAGCGGTGCAGCTGTAAGGCAGCTGGACTCATGTGGCCCTCTGTGCTCGCCAGTGCCCATGATCCAGGTTGACTGGGATGAAACGGGGTCAATATGGAGATCCTGTTGGGGATACCTCGCTCCCACAGAAGAAATAAACATATAAAATTAAAAAAATAAAGGAAAGTATTTTTGCCTCCTCTTCCTCCCATGGTGCCGAACTAGGTCACGTATACAGTTGTCACCGGAGGTGTGGACTTCAGATTGAACATTTACCGTGTTATCAGTTAATGTCAGAGAAACCCATCCAGGGAGGGGAGTGAGCTGGCTATAGAGCCAGGTGGGATTGAATACAGATAAAAGGGGTTCAACAATGTGATCTTCATGTCCTGGACTCCTGGGAGATTTTCCTTGAACTGGTTCACGTAGTCAAAAGCCTTACATTCTTTTCTGAAGGACGGTTGAGTTAATTTTAATCATAATAGAGACGATATGCCGGGAAAGTCTTTAAAAGAATAAGCGAGGGAGTGAGCGAAGCGAAGGATGTGTGGCAGGCCGGCCTCAGCCCCGCATTAGCACGCACCCCCTCTTGTCTGGAAGCACCAGTCACCCTCCCCGGGACTCACAGTAACTACGAAAAGTGAAGCGCGGCTGTAAGAGAGGCCACGGGTGTTAAGCATGTTAACATTTCCATTACGTCTAAAAGCAGAAAATGGAACAAATAAAGCAGGTTGGGTTTTTTCCCCCCACTATAATGCATGCCAGAATGTCACAAGGACTCATTGTCTGCAATGAATACAAAAATATGGGCAATTCAGGCCGAACAATGCAAACGCTGGTGATTCCATAAAAGCATCCTATTCGCATTAAGTTCATCTGGCATGGTTTTACCCTTCTTTTTTTTCCCCCCTAGTCAGGCCGTTTTTTTAATAATAGGATCTTTAAAGTTTAAGCTGTGTATTGAAGTGCTTCCTCATTCAGTTACTGCTTTCTCTGTTTCTGGAACAGAAGATGTGGAATGAAATAAAATGGAGCCATCGCATCTGGCTCTCCTGGCTCTTCTCTCAGGTCCAGGGCTGTCGTGATTTTGATGTGAACATCCTAGTCATCTTCACAGGAAGTGGGTGGGGACCCTAGCTGTGTGAAAGCTCACTGGTACTGCCAGGCGTCTCTTTCTTCAAAGGAGGACTTGTCCCGATGCTCTGGCGTTGGGCTGGGTCTCTGCTCACTCCTGAGTCAGGTACTTGCTGGGCTACCAGGGAAGGCAGTCCAGAAGCCAAACCGTACACTCAGAGGGGAGGCTGGGTGGTCTTTTCTGTTTCTTTGGGGTCTCTGACTCTTAGAAGAGCCTTGGGACTGAGTCCTTCAGGACTCAGTGGTTTGAACCTTGAGCTGATGTTTTCAGAGTGGCCGAGCTTGGTGAAAGGGTGGCAGTGTGGGGTGTTTGGCACATCCTGTGACGCGGGGGTGGGCTTGGGAGATGGGAGTAAAAGGAGATCATGCAGGAGTTTTGCAAGCCTTGGTCCTGTTCAGGGCAATGGCTGCCAACTCAGAATGAAACAAGTTGTAAAAACGCTGCCCTTCTGAGTCACCCAGTCCTGGCACTCAGAGCTGGCAGAAAGGCAGAGAGAACGAGAGAGAGAGAAGTCCATTCCCAGCCTTAGCCTGCCAGGATCACGGGCACACACGTGCATGGCCAGTGTGTATAGGGAGACCTCAGGATCTGAACCCATGACCCTCCCATGTGGCCTCAGCCTCACAGAGTATTGCACTATGGCTGCGCATAGCTGGGTGCATCCTGCTTTTACCCATGAGAAGACGGAGGTCCATTCTGGAGACATGATCCACTCAAGGTCTCAGAACTAGTTGTTGGAAGAACCAGAATGATAAACCAAGGTTGCTACTACCTGAGAGGCTCGTGTTCTCCCACCCCGGGAGGGAGGAGCACCAGCTGTGGCACGTCTGGCAGCAGGGACAAGCATTTACTCCTACCTGGGCTGGCATGGGGGCACAGGAGGACACAGCAGTGGAGGGCAAGACTCCTGGTGGGGGACTGGGCACAGTGCATGCTTTGTGGCCTGTGTCACCCCCCAGCGATCATCTTGGATTTCGGCCCCACCGGTCGTGCTTGTCCATGCTGGGCTTTTCAGAGCAGAGCTTTCTCTCAAGCCATGGGAGTTTCTTTAACCCAGCACAGCTGTGGGGTTGTTCATGGCATGGAGAGTCAGACCATGAGGGAGGACCACGAGAGAGGGCCACAAGACCACGAGACCTCCTGTCCGGTCAATGCGGGATTTAGAGGCTGGTTCTACAAAGTTCTTCAGAGGGTGTCCAGGGGGACCGAGTCCTGCTCACGACAACCACAGCAATAACACACACTTGGGACCAGCAGACGGCAAATGGTTATGTCACTGGCTAACTGTGGTTCAAATCCTGGACCCAGAGACTTAAAAAACTCACTCTGGGCATGCATGTGTGTATGCCCAAAAGACCAGGAGGAGGATGGAGGAGAAAGGATTGTGGTGTGGCCATCACCCTGGGGAGGTGATTTCTCTGTCTTTCTGTCTCTCTGTCTCTCTCTCTCAGGTGAGCACACAGGCCCTATAGCAAAAATCTCTCTTCAACAAAAACAAAAACAAAAAACAAAACAACCTACCCTTTATTGGCTCTCATCTTTGGCTCATTCACTTCCTGTATGCCCCTGACAGATAGATGCTCCTCTTCTTATGGTGAGATTATGCCCAATAAACCTATTGTAAGTTGAAAATATCTTAAGTCAAAAATGCATTAAACAGAGGACCAGCAGTTAGCATAATGGCTATGTCACTGGACTCCCATGTAGTTGACCACGGTTCGAATCCCGGACCTGGTGGCTTAAAACTCACGCTGGGCGCGTGTGTGTGCATGCCCAAGATCCTGAGAGGAGAATGGAGGAGAAGGGATTGTGACGTGGCCATTCCCCCGGGGGTGATTTCTCGCCTTTTGTCTCTCTGTCTCTGTCTTCCTGGCAAGTGCACGCGCCCTATAGCAAAAACCTCTAAAA
>NW_006202562.1:4317806-4333435 GCF_000334495.1 Tupaia belangeri chinensis | reverse complement strand
AGGGCCAGCAGGTGGCATGGTAGTTTAGACACTGAACTCCCACATGGCAACTGTGGTTTGAGTCTTGAATTTGATGGTTTGCCTTCTCACTTTCCCCTCTCTTTTTCTCTCTCTGTCTAGTGCATGTGCCCTATAGCAATTTAAATAATAATAATAATAATAAATGAAATAAATAATTCTAAAAAATAATTGCATTTAACCAGATGCTCCTGGACTTACAATGGGATCGTGGTTTCTACGGAATGCATATTGCTCTTGTACCTTAGTAAATTTGAATATGTCATAAGTTAAACCATTGTAAGTTGAAGACTTTGTAAATGGAACCGGCAGAGTGTAGTTTTTTTGAGTCTGGCTTCTTTTTCTTGGCATGAGCCATATGAAATTCAGCCATGTTGTTGCTTGTTTCAGTAGTTTTTATTTATTTATTTATTTATTTATTTATTTTGCTGAGTTGCTTGTACCTTAGTAAATTTGAATATGTCATAAGTTAAACCATTGTAAGTTGAAGACTTTGTAAATGGAACCGGCAGAGTGTAGTTTTTTTGAGTCTGGCTTCTTTTTCTTGGCATGAGCCATATGAAATTCAGCCATGTTGTTGCTTGTTTCAGTAGTTTTTATTTATTTATTTATTTATTTATTTATTTAGCTGAGTTATTTTCCCTGGTGTGGATGGGCCAATGTGTTTCTCATTCAGTTGTCGAAGAACATTTGTGTTGTTTCCAGGTGATTATGAATAAAGCTGCTGTGTGTACGTTTTTGTGGGAACATGATTTTTCTAGGCTATCCACCCAGGCGAGGTAATCCTGGGACATACGGCAAGTGTATGTTTAACTTGATCAGAAGCTGCCAGACTAGTTATGCAGGAGAGTGTCAATTGTTCTGTATTCTTGTCACACTTGGTATTGTCAGTTTTAGTCCTTGCAGTAGGTATCCAAGCAGTATACCATGTGATTTCACTTTGCATTTCCCTAATGACTAATGACGCTGAGCATCTTTGTTTGGGCTTATCAGCTTCTTGTGTATTCTACTTCTTTGGTAAAGTGACTGTTTAAAGCTTTTTCCCATTTTTAAAAATTAGGTGTTTGCTTTGATGTTCAGATGTTTCAAGAGAAGCCAGAAATTTAGATTTTTGAATCTTCTGATTTTTTTGTTTTCTTCTTCTTTTTTTTTTTTTTTTTTTTGTCGTAGAGGGTGCATGTGTCACCAGAGGAGAGGCAAAAAGAGAGAGAGAAGATGAGAAATTATTCCCCTCCATGGGGGGTGGAGGAATGGCCATGAAGTAGTACCTTCTCCTCCATTCTCTTTTTGGGATTTTCAGCATGCATAAACACATGCCTGGCACGAATTTTAAGACACCGGGTCTGGGAATTAAACAGTGGTCAGCCTTGTAGAAATCCGACTGCCTTAACCACCATGCCACCTGCTGGCCTGAATCTTCTGATATTTAAAATAAGAAACAGTCTAAGAGATTTACGATGTGTGGCTTCACCAATGCAATACAGTATTGGGTTTTCAATCTCAAGTCTTCAGAATCCCAATCCAGTGTGCTCGCCACCACGCAGGGGTACTCCAGTGAACAAACAGGGAGCATGGATGGGACAGGAAACTGCCACCTACGGCCCTGTTTTGTGAACTCGGCTTCACAGTATCCTGAGTATCCCTGGGATGCCTGCATCGAAAACTCACTTGGTGAGTGGGTGGGACAGTTTTACTATCCTTAGGATCTATCCAGCAATGAGTCACACGAGTCATACTCAGAAAGAGACTATGGTCAAATTCATAGTAAAAAAGAGTGGTGGTCAGGGGCTGGGTGTTGCTTTATGGGTGTAAGGTGTCAGTTTTGCAGGCAACAGGAATTCTGGAGATGAATAGGGTGATCGCTGCTCAATAATGACTGCCCCTAATGCCACTGACCTGTGTATGCACTGAAGAACGGTCGAGATGATAACTTTTCTGTGATGTGTCTTTGATCTCAATTAAAAACTGTCAAAATGGGGGCCAACAGGTGGCATGGTGGTTAAGATGCTGGACTCCTATGGTCAACTGCGGTTGGAGTCCTGGACCTGGTGGCTAGAAAATGACACTGGGTGCATGTGTGTGCATGCCCAAAGTCCCGAGAGGAGAATGGAGGAGAAGGGATTGCAGTGTGGCCTTCTGCCCTGGGCGGGGGGTGATTTCTCACATTCCCTCTTCGTCTCTCTCCTGTGAGTGCACATTCTGCTTGGTGAATGAATAAATAAATAAGTAAAAAGAAGAACCATCCAAATAACATCGCTAGCAAAGGGAAATAGACTGTAGAGAAACAAAAAGCTGTGCCTTTGTCTTCACCCCAGTAGTCAGTACCTCAACTGTCTTCTGGTGGTCCTGGCCTCTGGGCAGACGAACCCCATCTGGAGACAGCACCTGTGCAGCTTACACTACCCTTACCGGTGACCAAAGCTTCTTTAGAGCTTTTACACTCATGCGTTGTATTCGAAACTCAGAGCTGGGCCACGCTAGAATTATTCATTAAATGCAGGTCTGCTAGCTTGTGAATGTCAGCATCCTTCATAGATGTGGTTATAAAATACATGAACTCTTCAGGAAGGGGGTCTCAACAAAGCACTCCGCTCACCTATTCAGTGGGAAGGTAGGTCCAACGGTGATGACAATGATTTTTATGGATGTGGGTCAGGGTTATTGTGAGCGGATTCAACGGGGCCCGTGGCCCAGGGCGGGGCTGGGTTTAAGCATTCTGAGGGCCCTGCCTGAAATCCACTTTCTCATTATCAAGGAAACCACGTGTGTCCCTGGTCCTCCTTAAGAATCTGTGTTCAAGGTCGTTATGGAAGCTCTGTGATTGTGAAGGCCCTTTCAGGCCCACCTTTGTCATGTGACAGGAGAAGCCACTGGGTCTTGCATGCTCAAGGCGAGCTGGGCCTGTCTCACTGGCAGTGACTGTTCCTCACTGGGAAATATTCGAATCATGGGGCCCAAACCTATTTCTTTATCTATAATAGGGGGAAAGTCCCCATGTCGTCTGGGTAGATCATTCTAAAAGGGAGGCCACCCCTATTCATGGTTTTCCAAATGTGAGGACTAAGAGATCAAAGTTCAAACATGTGAACTCTGTCCCTCAGCAAACAAACAAAAAGGTGGGCAAGTCCCTCTTGCCTCCGCTGGGGGACTCTGGTAATATTTGAGTGTCAGGTTAATCTTCATGAGTGAACAAATCTTCCCACCTTTGAATTCTTGGGATGTTATAGGGCAATGCTTTCTCAAATGCAACCATTTCTGTACCAATTTCTAAATGTGTACATTCGAAGCCACCTATGTTTACTTTGTGTTTTTTTTCACTAGAGTCTCTTCTTTTTTCTTTTGCTTTTTTGAGACACGGTCTCCCTGTGGTGCCATCCTTCTGTCTCAGCCTCCACAGGCCGGGGCTGTAGGTGTGTCCTCACACCCTGCTCTTTTTCAGACAGGGTCTTGCTTTGTTTTCCAGGCAGCCCTGAGCTTTCAATGCTCCTCTGAATTGCCAAGGTTATTGGTGGGGACCACCACTGCACCTGGCCTTCAGGATGGACAGGGCCTCAGACCAGGGCTCCCCAGTGGTGCCAGCCTGCAGCGCGCACCAAAATAGACATTGGACCGAGCTGTAATTTACTCCATCGTAGCTGTGGTCCTCACCTTGTTGGGACTCATCCCAGAGCTCGGTAGGTCTGGGAGGGCTGAGAATTCCCGTTTTTATCACTTTCCAGATGCTGCTATTTGGGAGCACACACTGACAGCTACCGTGTAAACATCAGCATTGCAGAAATCCTGGATTCGATAGGGCCTCTTGTTCCTTAAAAAAAAAGTTTGTTTCTTTCTTTCTTCTGAAAGAAAAAGAGACACTCACCCAACAGACTCTCCATGCAGTAGTACACCCCAGCTTCAGCTGGCCAGGGTCACGGGTGTGTCCATGCACTGGTGTGCTCATGGCGACCCCAGAGCCTGACCCAGGACCCAACCCATGGGTGCCCAGTTGCAACTGCGGGGCTACACGTGGCCTGATACAGGCTTTTCTTTTTTAGAATGCATTATGTTCATGGCAAGTAGAAAAACGAGGAATTGAGACACTGAGGAAAGGACAATGCCTCCCTCCCGCCCCTTTTAAAATGTTTTTCTAACTTCATTTACTTATTTAAATTTTGACTAAAAAGGGACAGAGTGAGAGGGAAAGTGAGAAAGTAAGTGTCCAGGTCCAGGACTCAAACCGCGGTCGGCCATGTGGGAGTCCAGCGCCCTTAACCACCACGCCACCTGCTGGCCCCAGTAGGCCACTTTTCATTGCAGAAAAGGTGAGCCCCTCTGGCTGCAGTGCGCGTTTTTGAAACGGAGACATGATCAGAGCTTTGGCACTGCCTGCTCTTAGCCACTCAGGGCAAGGCCTTATGCTGCTTTGGCTCCTGTCTTCTCACTGAAACAAGGAAGGGATGGGGCTACACAGCCCCTAGAACCCGCAGCTCAGTTCTGCAGCCCTTAGGAAGGTAGCTGCCTGACGCAGGCAGCATGTAGAAGTCCTTGCAGTCAGGACTCTGAGCTGCATGTACAAAACCCACCTCGAACTGGCTTAAACAAAAAAGAACTTACTGGCATATATAACTGATAAATTTAGAGCGAGATTCAGGCTTGGCTGGGCCCAGGGGTTAAAAGATGTCATCAGGGGACTAGCAGTTAGTGTAATGGCTATGTTGCTGGACTCCCATGTAGTCGACCGTGGTTCAAGTCCTGGACCCAGTGGCTTAAACTCACACTGGGCGCGTGTGCGTGCATGCCCAAGATCCCAAGAGAATGGAGGAGAAGGGATTGCGGCATGGCCATCCCCCCTGGGGGGAGGGGGATTTCTCGCTTTCTGTCTCTATGTCTCTATCTTTCTGGTGAGTGCATGCGCCCTATAGCAAAAAAAAAGCCTTGCCACAAAAAAAAAAAAAAAAAAAAAGAAAAAAAGGTCATCAGATTGGCCTTGTTTAGCTCTTCTGCTCCCCTCTGTCTGCTCCCTCTGGCAGGTCCTTCCAGTGCAAAGGCTGGAGAGCCCTGGCAGCTCCAGGCGTAAGTCTTGCCAGGCTAGTGGTCCTCCAGTCTTACTTGTGGCCAGTTTAGCCCCTCCTCCAGGCTTAGGTCTTGCGATTTTAGCTCCTCCTCCCAAGGCTGCAGAAAAAGGCCAAGCTCTGAACTCTCACTCCCCACAGCAGGTGCAGGTCCGGTGGATTGGCCAGACTCAGTGTTGGTCCGCTCGTGAAGTCGGACATAGAGAATCACTTATACATGGCCAAAGATAAGGAGGGGTGGTTCCTCAAAGGCACACTGGGGCAGTTGCCAGTGGATGGTGGGAGGGGAAAGCCCGTAGAGTCTCCCCAGGTTTCTATCTGTGGCTGTCCAAGTGTGTCCCTGGATGGGATTGGCAGCACCAGCTTCACATGGGGCTCTTTGGAAATGCCAGCCACTGGGACCAGCAGTTAGCATAATAACTATGTCGCTGGACTCCCATGTAGTCGACCATGGTTCCAGTCCTGGACCTGGTGGCTTAAATCCATGCCGGGCGCTTGTGAGTGTGTGCCCAAGATCCTGAGAGGAGAACAGAGGAGAAGGGATTGCAGCGTGGCCATCCACCCTGGGGGGTGATTTCCCGCTTCCTGTCTCTCTGTCTCTCTGGCGAGCGCACGTACCCTATAGCAAAAAACAAATACAAACAAACAAAAAAACTCTCTAAAAAAAAAAAGGGGGGGGACCAGCAGTTAGCGTCATGGAAATGCCAGCCACAGGTCCAGGCCTGCACATGGTTCTGACGCCCGCTGAAATTTGGAAACCACTGACGTAAACCAGGGGATTACGACCCTGACTTCAATTAGGATCAGCTGGGAAGTTTGACGCCACCTTGATTCCACGCCAAGCTGATTTTATCAGGCTAATGAGAGGAAGAAGTCCATTCATTGGTCTTTTTAAAAAAAAAAAATTATTAAGGGACCAGCAGTTAGTGTGTAATGGCTATGTTCCTGGACTCCCATGTAGTTGACCATGGTTCCAGTCCTGGACCCGGTGGCTTAAACCCATGTCGGGTGCTTGTGAGTGCGTGCCCAAGATCCCGAGAGGAGAATGGAGGAGAAGGGACTGTAGCGTGGCCATCTGCCCTGGGGGGGTGATTTCTCGCTGTCTCTCTGTCTCTCTCTGCCTTTCTGATCAGTGTACATGCCCTATAGCAAAAACCTCTAAAAAATTATTGATTTAATTTTATTTTTAGTATTTTTTATTAGCTATAAGCCACATCACGAGAGAGAGAGAGAGAGAGAAAGAGAGAGAGAGAGGAGAGAGAGGGAGAGAGAGAGAGAGAGAAAGTAAGAAAGCAAGCTGCCAGGTCCGGGACTTGAACCATAATTGACACTTTAACCACCATGCCACCTGCTGGCCCCTCACTGGTCTTTTAAAAAAGTGTTCCCCCCAGGTAATTTTAATGGCAGTCTAGGCAGAGAGAAACTCTGCATACAAATAAACTCTTGTTTTCAGCTATTTCCAATTATGAAGTGACAGTAAACAAACGTGTGGGCACTCCCTCTGCTGAGAATGGCGGGTTATTCAGGAAGTGACTTGGGAGGTGGTAACTTGAGTCAAAGACATTGTAACTTAGAGCTGTTTGTTCTTTCTGTTTTTCAACTGACAGAGAGTGCATGTACTTGTGTGTGTTTGAAAGAGAGTGGTCATGCCTCAATCTTTCTTCCTCCCACTTCTCCAACCTGTCAGGATTTTAGGCACGCACACACACACAAACATACACGCACACACAGGCACACCCTGCATGTTCTTCAAGGCCCTGGGACCAGGACTTGAACCGCAGTCAGCCATGTGGGATCTACCTCCTTACGCACTGTGTATCACTACTCCATCATGGGGCTGGCCCGCTGTTTTTTCTAATACACGTAAAATAAGGCTAGAACCAACAAAACAACATTTTGGATAACAGCTAAAATGATCTGTATACTGACAATTATCCCTGGTGTAGTGGCAAGAATACGACATGGATCTAGAAGATTCGTGATTAAAAACCCAGCTGTGTGAGCCAGCAGATGGTGTAGTGGTTATGTTGCTGGACTCCCACATGGCTGACTGCAGTTCAAGTTCCAGATCTGGTGGCTTGAAAATCACACTGGGCATGTGTGTGTGCATGCCCAAGATTCCCCTAAGAGAATGGAGGAGAGGATTTCCACCCTCTATCCAGAATTCACCGTCCTGCTCCCCAGTCTAGCCAGGAGCCAGGAAAAACGTATAATCCATCAGATGACCAGAAATTATCGCAGAGGTACAAGAAATATGAGAAACGAAGAAAACGTTTCTCCTCTAATGGAAAAGAAAAACTCTTCTTCCACGAAGAATACAAGGGAACTCATTGAAATGTCAGATAAAGAATTTAAACTATTCATAGTGACAAAGCTAACAGAAATGTAAGAGAATAGACCAATGAACTCCAGAAGATGCAGGAGAAAATAGACACTGAGTTCCAGGAGGTGAAGAAGTTCTTGCATGATCTAAAAGAGGAGATACACATCATATAAAAGGATCAAATGGAATTGTTAGAGATGAAGGCTGTCATACAGGAAATCAAAACTTCCCTTGAAAATATCAAAAGCAGATTAGATCATGCAGAAGATTGAATCTCAGATGTAGAAGATAGAACCTTTGACCTAGAAAAATTCACCCAAAGACTGAGAAAATAACTCCAAAAAAATGAGAATAACGTAAGAGTAATACTAGATACCATTAAACGCCCAAACATCCAGATTACTGGTATCCCAGAAGGCGAAGAAACTAATAAGGGTGTTGATTGTCTATTCCATGAAATCCTGGAAGAAACTTTCCAAACCTAGAGAGGCACTCAAATATCCAGACCCAAGAAATACAAAGGACCCCCACATAGAATCGACTCAAGAAGATCTTCCCCAAGGCACATTATAGCCAGAATGACCAAAATCACAGACAGAGACAAGATACTAAAATTGGCAAGAGAGAAAGATCTAGTTTCAAAGGATATCCCAATATTGGACCTCTCATTGGAAAAAATGCAAGTAAGGAAAGAATGGGAAAATATATTCAAAGTATTAAGTGAAAAACAATTTCAAGCAAGAATATTATACCCAGCAAGATTATCTTTCATATGGGAAAAAAAGACAAAAACATTTTCAAGTAAACAAAATCTGAATTTACCAACACCAGACCAGCTCTCCAAGGAGTGTGGAAGGGAGTGCTATACCAGGAAAATTAAAGTCAGACACACAGATGTGAGTACAAGAAACAACCAAGAGAATGGCCAGCCTAATGGTAGAGATAAGTTCGGAGTTGAATGTTGATTTCCAGAGTTTAAATGGAAATTTTGGACCACAGTAACACTGCAGATTCAATAGAAGAGAGATTAATTACATGAGTCTGAACTAGTGAAATAGAATTTTTAAATTTTAGATTAAAACATTACTGATTTTCTTCTATGCGTTGATTTCCATATTTAAGGATTTTGTCTTCTCTTGAACTATCGATGTTCATCTACCTAGTATTTGAACTGAATCCTAAGCTTTTTCCTGGTTTTAAGGTTTAAACAAATTTCTCTTAACATTTTTAAAATTTTGATCTATTAAAACTAAAACTATTTCTTCAAAATTAAAAAATGCATTAAAAATACCTATTATTACCTATTTAATGACTGCAGTAAGCTATATAGCCCCAGTAATTGTTTGTTCACTTTACTTACTGAGGTTTATGCCAAAAGTCAGACCTACATTCATAAATATGCATATATCAACTCTGCTTGCTATTGAAAGGCTTTAATTAAGACCTTTAGTAAATCAATAAAAATGTGAGAAAAAAGATATGGAAAACCATTGTACATACCAGAGACTGTGGAAGAAGTGGGGGAGTTGGCAGAGGGTGAAAGGTAGGGAATCAAGGGGGGAAATAAAGCAAAATATGTAAGAAATAAAAAATAGAAAATTATTTGTTGATGATAACATGTATAGTAATATCCTTGATTGAGCCAATATCCAATGTATACTGGATGGAAAATCTCATTTTGTATATCATATTGATGTACAGTGAATGACTGTAAGTAAATAAACAGATAAATAGAAAAGAGAAGAAAAAGAGACTGGAGAATGGATTATGGAATGATCATTCCCCTGGGGGGGCATTTCTCACTTTCCCTCTTACTGTCTCAGTCTCTCTCTTTCTGGTGAGTGCATGTGTCCTAAGATGAAGGCTTTAAGAACAAAACAAAACAACAACCAAAGCAACCCCAACTCTGTGTTACCTTGGAGAAACCATGTAAGTTCTCTGAGCCTTAGTGCCCTTATTTGTACTCTGGGAAAGATCTCAGACCTATCATCTTTAAATCTGATTCGGAGAGGGGACCAGGAATGAAGTGGAGGTAACCCTTACAATCAGACACAGAAACAAAAGCAGAGCCAGGCAATAGAGGGGTTTAGAAAGGGACTGTAGAATGTCTGTTGCTTTTGAAGAGCCCCTTTTGTGGGGAGTTGCTAGGGTATATTTGGAGGGAAGCCGTCTCATCGAAGAGAAGGAAACGACATGGGGGAACTGAGTAGAACTGAGGTGCGGGGTGGAAAGTGTGGCTGAGTTGACTGAATCCAGAAAATGGCATTTGGATATGGCTTAGCTGGGCAGCAGGGTAGCCCCAGAAGCAGGAGTGAGGTGGACGAGGAGTGAAATGCAGGAGAAGTTTAGGGCAGAGGCAACGTGGGGAACTACAGAAGGGACTGGTGGACGAGTGTTCCCAGAAGCACCGTGGGAGAGACAGATCAAGGGGACCACGTGGAGATAAAACCCATTTTCCAGTCCAGTAGGTCAGGTTCATGGTGATGTCTACACCCCAGACCCTCCATTTCCCACAGCCGGGATATTCGGAGGTCAGAAGAGAAGCAGCTGGCCATCTGTGCCCCCCAACACTAGGTCAGTGCTTCCCGGGTTAGACACTCAGCGAGAAATTCAGCCATGAGGAGCGCTTGGTACCTGGTGCTGTCCAGACCCTGCTCAGAGTCTCTTAGCAACCTAGAGCCAAGGACGAAGATTAAATGACAGCAGTCCCGATGGTCCCTTCTTGGGCTGATGGAGAGTGTACTGAGGCGCTGCTCTCTTGGCCCCAGCCATGGAGGTGAGGGTGTGTAAACCAAGGTCTTTGGAGATGCCTGGAAGCAGATCTCAGGACAAGGATTCAGGAGCAAGTGGTTTGGTTAGGAGGCGATGCCACATGGCTGACGGGAGGTCATGGGGGACAGAGACAGGGAAGGGTCAGCCGGCAGGTTGCTGCTGTGAGCACTGGAGCCCAGCTCTCCTGAGAAGCCTGGGGGTCAGGGTGAAATGTGCGCTAGCATCCTTCCTCTTGAGGAGCAAGGGAGTGGGGCTGTCGCATGGCTGAGATCCACTGCCACGGTGTGAGGGCAGATTCTGTCTCATCAACTCTCTGGCTTTTTTCTTTTTTGAGAGATTTTCTTGCTATAGGGTGCATTCATTTGCTGGAGACAGAAGAGACAGAGAGACAGAAAATGAAAAGTCACTTCTGAGAGGGGATGTCCACACCACAATCCCTACTCCTCCGGTCTCCTTTTGGGATGTTGGGCACACACGCACAGATGCCCAGTGTAAATTTTGAGCCACCAGGTACAGGACTCAACTTGAGGTCGGTCATGTGGGAGTCCAGTGCCTTAACCACTACACCGCCTGCTGGACCCGACTCTGGCTCTTTTGGCTCAGTCTGCGGGCAGGTGGAGAGGGCTCTCATGGCCAGAGCAGACAGTCCTGAGGAACAGAGTATGTGGGTGGGGTGTGGCCACGACCCCTGCAGACAGAGGACGATAGTGTGGAAGGAGGATGGCATCTTCGTCCTCCAGGGGCTCGGGTCCAGGGGTCTTTCCATCGGACTAGATGGAAAACAGAAGCAGACCAGGCTTCCTTCCACCATCTGCATCTCCCTGTCAGCCGCTGGACTCTGACCCGCTCGCTCACACCAGGCGTTTGCTGTGCTTAGTGTTTATTTAAGTTACTTCCCCTTGAGTTCATGTGAGCAAAACACTGCCCTGGCAGACAAACTCTGCCTGTGCCCACTGGGTCTGAGATGGGCCCACAGGGCTGGGTGTAGGTAGCCCTCAGAGCCACCTTGGGGCTCTCCACTCATGCAGAGGCTATGCAGTGCCCAAAGGGCAGAGGAACCTCCGGTTAGGGGCAGGAGTCTATTGTGGGCAGTAGGCCCGGATACTGAGGGGCCCGATGTATCATTTTTTGAAAACTGTTTTTAAAAATGCATTTATTTCTTCTAAGTTATAGGGAGAGAGAGAGAGACACAGTCCTCATGCTGTGATCCACCCAAGCCTCAGCCAGCCCAGATCACAGACGTGTATGTCTGTGTGTCCAGGGTACACGGGGAGGCCCTGCGACCTGAGCTGGGGACTGTCCTGTGTGGGTCTGTGTCATCCGTCCCTGATATATTGTGTGTGTAACACATTTTTCTATATGACACAATTTTTTTTTTTTTTTTGCCATAGGGCACATACACTTGCTTGAGAGAGACAGAGACAGAGAGACGGAAAGTGAGAAATCACTTCCCAGGGAGGATGGCCATGTTACAATCCCTTCTTCTCTATTCTCTCAGGATTTGGGGCATGCATGCACAGGCGTTTGGCATGATTTTCAAACTGCTGGGTCTGGGACTCGAACCATGGCTGGCAATGTGAGCGCCACCTGTTAGCTCCTGTATGACACAATTTCTTTTTTTTTTTTTTTAAATTTAGTTTTATTCATCATCAGTTTTTAACAATTTGACCACAGAGTGACAGAGAGAGATGTATAGAGAGGGAAAGCAAGAAGGCAAGTTACCAGGTCCAGGACTCACACTGTGGTTGGCCACGTGGGCATCCAACACCTTAACCACCACACCACCTGCTGGCCCTGACACAGTTTCTTAAAGATGTCCTAAAGGTGTTAAAGGTAATCATCAGGTAATCAGAATGAATCAAAGTTTAACTTTACCTTTAGTTCTAAAACAAACACTGTTACCTTTAGTTCTAAAACAAACACCGTTTTAAAAAAGAATTATTTTTGTTTAATTTTACTCATTGTCATTATTTTACTTTTTATTTTATTTTTGGAAGTTGACCAGAGAGAGACAGAGTGAGAGAGAAGGAAAGTAAGAAAGCAAGCTGCCAGGTCCAGGACTCGAACCACAGTCAGCCATGTGGGAGTCCAGCCGCCTTAACCACATCACCTGCCAGCCCCTAAAACAAACATTTAAAACATAAGAATACATGTCAGTGTTACAGATGTTATTCAAACTTGGTACAATTTTTCAGATAAGAACTCAATTTCACCCTTTCCAGACTAAACTCAGCCACCTCACAGTTTGACTTCTGTTTCATTGTTTTGAATTTTAAACGTGAAAACAAACTCCAAGTGGTCACACGGGATGTCAGAACTAAAATGACTCCAGTTTTGCTTCTTCAGCTCGATAAGCTCGGTGCTGTTATTGCTTATGTGGAGTCGCCTGTTCATCCCATCCACAAATATGCCAAACCCCAGGGGTCGGAGACAATTGCGATTGTTCCTGAGGCAAAGAGAACTCAGAACAACACAGCTGAGGAACTCACATTTTTCCCCCTTTCCTTTGTGGAGGTGTGGAGAGAGAGAGAGAGAGAGAGAGAGAGAGAGAGGGAGAGAGGGAGAGAGATGGAGATTTAAAAAAACTGCAGGAAGGGTGATCCACCCAAGCCTCAGCCAGCCCAGATCACAGACGTGTATGTCTGTGTGTCCAGGGTACACGGGGAGGCCCTGCGACCTGAGCTGGGGACTGTCCTGTGTGGGTCTGTGTCATCCGTCCCTGATATATTGTGTGTGTAACACATTTTTCTATATGACACATTTTTTTTTTTTTTGCCATAGGGCACATACACTTGCTTGAGAGAGACAGAGACAGAGAGACGGAAAGTGAGAAATCACTTCCCAGGGAGGATGGCCATGTTACAATCCCTTCTTCTCTATTCTCTCAGGATTTGGGGCATGCATGCACAGGCGTTTGGCATGATTTTCAAACTGCTGGGTCTGGGACTCGAACCATGGCTGGCAATGTGAGCGCCACCTGTTAGCTCCTGTATGACACAATTTCTTTTTTTTTTTTTTTAAATTTAGTTTTATTCATCATCAGTTTTTAACAATTTGACCACAGAGTGACAGAGAGAGATGTATAGAGAGGGAAAGCAAGAAGGCAAGTTACCAGGTCCAGGACTCACACTGTGGTTGGCCACGTGGGCATCCAACACCTTAACCACCACACCACCTGCTGGCCCTGACACAGTTTCTTAAAGATGTCCTAAAGGTGTTAAAGGTAATCATCAGGTAATCAGAATGAATCAAAGTTTAACTTTACCTTTAGTTCTAAAACAAACACTGTTTTAAAAAAGAATTATTTTTGTTTAATTTTACTCATTGTCATTATTTTACTTTTTATTTTATTTTTGGAAGTTGACCAGAGAGAGACAGAGTGAGAGAGAAGGAAAGTAAGAAAGCAAGCTGCCAGGTCCAGGACTCGAACCACAGTCAGCCATGTGGGAGTCCAGCCGCCTTAACCACATCACCTGCCAGCCCCTAAAACAAACATTTAAAACATAAGAATACATGTCAGTGTTACAGATGTTATTCAAACTTGGTACAATTTTTCAGATAAGAACTCAATTTCACCCTTTCCAGACTAAACTCAGCCACCTCACAGTTTGACTTCTGTTTCATTGTTTTGAATTTTAAACGTGAAAACAAACTCCAAGTGGTCACACGGGATGTCAGAACTAAAATGACTCCAGTTTTGCTTCTTCAGCTCGATAAGCTCGGTGCTGTTATTGCTTATGTGGAGTCGCCTGTTCATCCCATCCACAAATATGCCAAACCCCAGGGGTCGGAGACAATTGCGATTGTTCCTGAGGCAAAGAGAACTCAGAACAACACAGCTGAGGAACTCACATTTTTCCCCCTTTCCTTTGTGGAGGTGTGGAGAGAGAGAGAGAGAGAGAGAGAGAGAGAGAGGGAGAGAGGGAGAGAGATGGAGATTTAAAAAAACTGCAGGAAGGTGCATGTGCTCACCAGAGACACGCACGCACACACACACACACACACACACACACACACACACAGAGGGGGGTCCCCAATGGAGTCCTTATGCTGAGAAGGAATCACCCCCTATGGGGGGGGGTAAAATGGTAATCCCTCCTCCATTTCTCCCATCAAGATTTTGGGCATGCATGCACACATGCACAGTGTGTTTTTCAAGTTGCCACGTCCAGGACTCGAACCACACTGTTAGACGTATGGAATCCACAAATGAGATTCTTAACCACCATGCTACTGTCTGGGCCAAGATGGGTATTTCTAACAGGGGCTCTCCATGTCACCATCCTCCTGCCCTAGCTTCCCAGTCAGCTACGATTGAAGGTGCACTGTACATTCAGCATGGCTGAACCAGGGAACCAAACCTAGGCCTTCCATGTGGCCTCCAGCCGCCCAACTGGTGGCGCTATCTGTGTACCACTATCGCTGCTCTGAAATGGCCTGAGTCTGCCTGGAAGAGGGCCTGTCTGTGTGACCGAGGGCTCTCTGAATTAAATTCTACATGGAACACAATGTTTACAAAAGGATGTGTAATAAAAATATGCTAATATGGGGCTCGCAGGTGGCATGGTTATTAAAGGTGCTGGACTCCCACACTGACTGACTGTGGTTTAAGTCCTGGACCTGGGGTTTGCTTTCTCACTTTCCCTTTCTCTCTCTCTCTGGTCATACTAAAAAATAATAATAACAAATGGAATTAAATAAATAAATACTTTAAAAATATGCTAATGTGACTTTTTATTTAAAATAATTATTTTATTCATTATTATTTTTCGAGAGGTTTTTGCTATAGGGTGCATGTGCTCACCAGACAGAGAGACAGACAGAAAGTGAGAAATCACCCCCCAGGGGGGATGGCCATGCCACAATTTCTTCTCCTCCCTTCTTCTCTCTGGATCTTGGGCATGCATGCACACGCGCCCAGTGTGAATTTAAGCCACTGGGTCCAGGACTCGAAACACGGTCAACTACACTGGAGCCCAGCGACATAGCCATTATGCTAACTGCTAGTCCCTCATCATTATTACTTTTTAAACTTGAACAGAGAGACACTGGGGTGTGGGATGAGAAAGCAAGCCCGGTCTGGGACTCAAATTGTGGTCAGCCGTGTGGGAGTTCAGTGCCTTAACCACCATGCCACCTGCTGACCCCCACTAATATTAGTCTTATATTTATGTAGAGTTAAAACTCATCAGTTCCACGATAATTATTTAGAATTATGGTCAACAAGAGATTTTTTTTTTTTCCCGAGAGGTGAATTCTTTCTTCTTAGATTTTCGCCATAGATTGCATGTATTCACTCAAGAAAGATGAACCACAGAGTTGGCAATGTGGAATCCAACGCCTTAACCACCACACCACCTGCTAGAACCCGGAGAGGTGTATTTTATTTCTGATGAACACACACGTGCGTGTGCATACACACAGGCACACACACACACACACACACACACACACACACACACACA
>NW_006202562.1:4299523-4316229 GCF_000334495.1 Tupaia belangeri chinensis | reverse complement strand
GAGAGAGAGAGAGAGAGAGAGAGAGAGAGGGAGAGAGATGGAGATTTAAAAAAACTGCAGGAAGGTGCATGTGCTCACCAGAGACACGCACGCACACACACACACACACACACACACACACACACACAGAGGGGGGTCCCCAATGGAGTCCTTATGCTGAGAAGGAATCACCCCCTATGGGGGGGGGTAAAATGGTAATCCCTCCTCCATTTCTCCCATCAAGATTTTGGGCATGCATGCACACATGCACAGTGTGTTTTTCAAGTTGCCACGTCCAGGACTCGAACCACACTGTTAGACGTATGGAATCCACAAATGAGATTCTTAACCACCATGCTACTGTCTGGGCCAAGATGGGTATTTCTAACAGGGGCTCTCCATGTCACCATCCTCCTGCCCTAGCTTCCCAGTCAGCTACGATTGAAGGTGCACTGTACATTCAGCATGGCTGAACCAGGGAACCAAACCTAGGCCTTCCATGTGGCCTCCAGCCGCCCAACTGGTGGCGCTATCTGTGTACCACTATCGCTGCTCTGAAATGGCCTGAGTCTGCCTGGAAGAGGGCCTGTCTGTGTGACCGAGGGCTCTCTGAATTAAATTCTACATGGAACACAATGTTTACAAAAGGATGTGTAATAAAAATATGCTAATATGGGGCTCGCAGGTGGCATGGTTATTAAAGGTGCTGGACTCCCACACTGACTGACTGTGGTTTAAGTCCTGGACCTGGGGTTTGCTTTCTCACTTTCCCTTTCTCTCTCTCTCTGGTCATACTAAAAAATAATAATAACAAATGGAATTAAATAAATAAATACTTTAAAAATATGCTAATGTGACTTTTTATTTAAAATAATTATTTTATTCATTATTATTTTTCGAGAGGTTTTTGCTATAGGGTGCATGTGCTCACCAGACAGAGAGACAGACAGAAAGTGAGAAATCACCCCCCAGGGGGGATGGCCATGCCACAATTTCTTCTCCTCCCTTCTTCTCTCTGGATCTTGGGCATGCATGCACACGCGCCCAGTGTGAATTTAAGCCACTGGGTCCAGGACTCGAAACACGGTCAACTACACTGGAGCCCAGCGACATAGCCATTATGCTAACTGCTAGTCCCTCATCATTATTACTTTTTAAACTTGAACAGAGAGACACTGGGGTGTGGGATGAGAAAGCAAGCCCGGTCTGGGACTCAAATTGTGGTCAGCCGTGTGGGAGTTCAGTGCCTTAACCACCATGCCACCTGCTGACCCCCACTAATATTAGTCTTATATTTATGTAGAGTTAAAACTCATCAGTTCCACGATAATTATTTAGAATTATGGTCAACAAGAGATTTTTTTTTTTCCCGAGAGGTGAATTCTTTCTTCTTAGATTTTCGCCATAGATTGCATGTATTCACTCAAGAAAGATGAACCACAGAGTTGGCAATGTGGAATCCAACGCCTTAACCACCACACCACCTGCTAGAACCCGGAGAGGTGTATTTTATTTCTGATGAACACACACGTGCGTGTGCATACACACAGGCACACACACACACACACACACACACACACACACACACACACAAAGATTTAAACATTGTTTTAGAATTGCTGGGTCATGATGATAATAATAATAAAAACCACCAGAGGACTTGCAATGAGTGCTAGTGTTGTGTTAGACTTTTCTAAGACAGTGCCCCCAGACCTTCCCTTGGTGTCTCTAACTCACAGGGATACATCCTGTGAGGATTAAATGAGCTAAAAGCAAGTAGACCTCTCACAAGAGGAGCAGGAGTTAGCTCTGGTTTGTTTTTCTAGAAGACACATATTCAATCTGTACTGTTGCTAACAACAGAAAATAGCTGAAACTGGGTGATTTATGAAAACAGGTTTATTTATGTCTGCCGTTTATCCTAGTGGCTAATGGAGCTGGATCCAACATGACTAACCATGATTCAAATTCTAGATTTGGTGACTTGGAAAAGACGTTGGGTATGTGTGTGTATGTCCCAAATCCTGACAATATGGAGAAATGGAGAAGGGATGGTGGCATGACTACACCCCACTGGGGGCTACTTTCTCCTTCATATTCTCTTTCTGACTCTTTGTAGTGGGAGCACATGCTTTGCAATTAAGAAAAAAATTAGCAATAGGGACCAGCAGTTAGCATAATGGCTATGTCACTGGACTCCCACGTAGTCAACTGCGGTTCGAGTCCCAGACCTGGTGGCTTAAACTCACGCCGGGTGTGTGTGCATGTGTGCCCAAGATCCCGAGAGGAGAATGGAGGAAAAGGGATTGCGGCGTGGCCATCCCCCCTGGGGAGGTGATTTCTCGCTTTCTGTCTCTATGTCTCTCTCTGTCTGTCTGGCGAGCGCACACACCACATAGCAAAAACCTCTCCAAAAAAAAAAAAATTAGCTATATTTGGTTCATGACTTAGAGGTCCAAGGTCCAGGGTCCACATCTGGTGAGGGTCTTCTGAATGTATTGCATGGTGGAGGGCAGGAGCACATGGGCTGCGTCCATGCATCTCCCCTGGTTTCACTCCCTCTGTTATAATCCCACTCAATTGTAGGTGCCCCACCCTAGTCACTTAATCACCCCCAAAGGCCCTATCTTTTGACACAATGTAGGTATTAGGATTTTATTAATACCTTCATGACCAAATCTCAATGCATGAATTTGGGGGGGCCCACAAGTCTTAGCAACAAATTCCACTTCTAAAAGTATTCAGAGGTATTTTGACAAAGGCTACCCATGAACCACAAAATCTTTACATTAAGAAGTTAGAGGGCCAGCCAGTGGCGTGGTAGTTAAGGCAGCTGGATTTCACATGGCACGCTGCACAGTTGAAGTTCTGAACTTGGCCGGCTTGCAAAAAACACTGGGCAGGTGTGTGGGTGTGCACAAAATTCGAAAAGGAGAAATGGAGAAGAGATTGTAGTGTGACCATGTCCTGTAGGGGCTGTTTTCTTATTTTCCTCTCTCTCCCCTGCAACTGTGTGCACCCTCTAGCAATACATAGATAAAATGGTAGAATTAGTTGAAATGCCCTAAAAAAAAGTAATATTAGGAAACTGGACCTACCAGATATAAAGAATTATTGAAAGTCTATAGTAATTAAATTTTACAGTGTAACAAGGACTAGCAAATAGACTAATGGAACACAACAGAGTTCACACAGGCCCACCAATATATTGAAATCGGTATATGATAAATCCCTACGAAAGTATGGCTTACTCAATAAATGATATTGAACCAACTACTTATCAAAAAGAAATTTGATTCTGATCTTGCAACCTACTTGAACTTAATTAATAGATTAGTAAGAAATGAGTACAGTAACACATAAATCTTTTTTAAAGAAATTGTAGGTTTTCTTCCACTGAACAAAATAGTGCTAGCCATATAAGAAAGACTGAATACAGATAAGGTGAATCCCAACAACCAATGACTGGATTAAGAAAATGTGGCAGGGCTGACAGGTGGCATGGTGGTTAAGGGTGCTGGACTCCTGAGGACACCACAGTTTGAGTCCTGGACCTGGTGGCTTGTTTCCGTGCTTTCTCTCTCTCTTGCTCTGTTGTTCACTGGTCAAATGAAAAAAAAAAATTCTTTCTAAAAAAGAATTATTTATTTATTTAATTCCATCTGTTATTATTATTTTTTTAATTTGAAGAGAAAGAGAGAGAGAGAGAAAGGGAAAGCAAGAAAGCAAGCTGCCAAGTCTGCGACTTGAACTATGGTCAGCCATGTAAGAATACAACACCTTTAACCACCCGGCCACATGCCAGTCCCAATAAAATAATTCTTAAAAAAAGGAAAGAAAATGTGGCATACAGACATGATGGAATTCTCAGCAATAAAGAACAGCAAAATCTTGTCTTTTGACACAAAGACCAATCTAAAATATACAAGGCTGATTGAAACTTAGCATTATAGCTAGCTAAGCTATGAAAGACAAATACTGTATGTCTCCACTTAACATATACTGGATGTCTGCAATCGATGGGAGATACTGAAGTACTCTATGGCACAGAAGTGGAGAGAGTGATGTTAGATACCCGGAGTTCAGAGGGGTGGGGCCGAGGCGAAGAAGGTTGGGAGGGAGTGAGCAACAGACATGAGAATGCGTATGAGCAAGTAGAATAGGTTCTGAAACTGTACACCACAGCTGAGTCAACATGTTGCTGCTGATTCGGCATACATTTCCCCCCAAAATTAGTACAACTCTTATCAAATATATCCAATGTTATATAATGTTCAATGCTGAAGAGGATGGCTATGTCAATACCTTTGATTTGATTATTACACGCTATATGCATGCTTTGAAAAACCATACTGCACCCTACAAAGATATACAATGATTATTGGTAAACCAGAAATCATAATTTCAAAATTAAAAAAAAGGTGAATACATTTTTTAAAAAGGATTCTTCATTGTTATTTGTAATCAGTGGAATGCAAATTTAAATAATAGCAAGATACTCTATTATACTCCCTATAGTGGAAAAAATGAAAGAATCTGTTATGAAATGTTGATGAAGGTGTGAATTGCTGAGAATGATTGAGCTGCTGGTGAGAGAGTAAATTGGTGCAACGATTTTGGAAAAGTGCTATCTTGGAAAAATGAATATGCTTTGGTGCAGCAATTCCCTTCCCAGTGTCTCCCACCAAAATAGTGTTGACCATTACACCAAGAGAAAGGCACTATAATACTCATAGCTGCATTGTTCTATAATTTTAAAATTTTTTATTGTGAAATTAACACATCGAAAGTGAAACTGTTGTGGGATCACCAGTAGGAAAAGAAATTGAATGTTGGTCGCCCCAAGGAGATACCTGCATTCACTCTCCTGGTCCAAAATTTCTCCCAGCCTCTGTCCCCAGGTAACATCTGTCTGACTTCTCTCAGTCTTCGTGGTAGATTTTTCTAATCCAGAGATTCTGTCTTCTACATTTGAGATTTGATTTTCTGTATGACCTAGTCAGCTTTTAATACTTTCAAGGGAGGTTTTGGCTTCCTGTATTATAGCCTTCGTCTCTAACAGGTCCATTTGATTCTTTTTATGGTGTGTATTTCCTCTTTCAGATCTTGCAAGAGCTTCCTCACCCCCTGGAACTCATCGGCTCTTTTCTCCTGCATCTTATGGAGGTCATTGTCTCTCTTCTCTTCCATCTCTGTTAGCTTTGTCACTATGAATATTCTAAAATTTTTACCAGACATTTCCATGAGTTCCATTGTACTGTCTGTGGGTAAAGACGAGTTATTCTTTTCCTTTGGAGGAGAGGTATTTTCTTGCTTTCTCATATTTCTTGTGCCCCTACGATGATTTCTGGTCATCTGATGGGCTTTGCGTTTCTTCCTAATTCTTGAAGTTCAGTTTGAGCGTTCCGAGGCGTGCGGGAGAAGGTGATTTTCAGTCTCTCATTTGTTCCATTTATCACCATTTGTGTGTCAGATTCAGTGGGAATTGAGGGATATTCCAATCCTAATAGTATTCAGATGTTTGGAAACTGTTCACGTAGACCTGTCTAGACACTCCGTGCATGGAGACTGAGCAGCCAAGGGATGAAGTTAAAAGAAAAAGGAAAAGAAAACAGAAGAAGAAGGGGGGACAGGTAGCATGGTGGTGAAGGGCACTGGACTCCCACATGTCCAACCACCACAATTTCAATTTTAAAAAGCAAAAAATGAAAGCACGCTGCATGAAAGCAATATTTTGAACATTCTATAACTGAAACTATATACTATGTATTTTTTAAAGAGTCATTTCATTCCGTTATTTATTGTCATCATTAGTATTTGTTTAATTTGTCCAAGGAGAAAGACAGAGAGACAGAGAGCAAGGGAGAATGAGAAAGCCAACTGCCAGGTCTGGGACTTGAACCCTGGTAGGTCATGTGGGAGTCCAGTACCTTAACCATCATGCTACCTGCTGGCCCCTGTACTATTGTATTTTGCATCTTTTTATTTTATTTTATTTTATTTTTAAGTTTTTGCCATAGGGCACATACACTCGCTAGAGAGAGACAGTGAGGAGGAAAGTGAGAAATCACCCCTCACCATGCATGCATGCATGCACACGTGTCAGTGTGATTTTCAAGCTACCAGGTCTGAGACTCACTGTGGCTGGCCACTGGGAATCCAGTGCCTTAACCACCTGCTGGCCCACATCTGCTTTTTTAAAAACTCAGTATTTTGTTTTTGTGATCTATCCATGTAATTGTGCTGTTCATTTATTGCTATTGCTGGTATAGTATTGCATTGTACGGCTATACCTTGACTGATTCATCCTTCTCGCAGCTCACACACGTGGAGTTGTTCCAGTTTTGGGCTAAGACAAACGTATTCCACTGCATTTCCTTGCTTACTATGAGGGTCGACATCTTTCATATGTCTTTTGATTTTTTGGCTTTCTTTTGTGAAGTGCATATTCACATTTCTTGGAGTGAGGGAGTCTATTTTCATGAGATCGTCTTTCTTAATGACTCATAAGCATTCTTTATGTAATTTAAGCTTTCTGTCAGCTTTTTGTGTCCCGAATGTTTTCTTACATTCTGTGACTTGCCTTTTTATTCATTTTCTCTTTTTTTCCTCAAGAATTATTTTATAATAATTCTCAAGAATTATTTTATTTAACTTTATTTAAGTTAGAAATCAAGCCACCAGGTCTGGGTCTTGAGCCGCAGTTAGTCATGTGGAAGTCTAGTGCCCCAACCACCATTCCATCTGCCAGCCCCTTTATTCATTATCTTAATATTGTCTTTTTAAAAATAATTTTATTTAACTTTATTCATTATTATTATTATTTTTTAATTCAACCAGAGAGAAAGAGAGAAAGAGACAGAGAGAGAGGAAAAGTGAGAAAGCAAGCCAGGTTTGGGACTTGAACCCCAGTTGGCCATGTGAGAGTCCAGCACCCTCAACCACCACATCAACGGCCCCTAATATTATCTTTTGAGGAATGAAATTCTCATTGTTAGTGTAGTCAAGTTTACTAGTTTTTTATGTTTAATTTTTGGTAAGTGTTGTTGAAGAAGCCTCTATTTCAAAGTTATCTTCTCCTATGATACCATCTAAAAGCTTTATTTTTTTTGTCTCCTAGTTTACTTTTTACACATAACTGACCTGAAATTGAAGTTTGCATATGGTGTAAGGTAAGGGTCCCAATTTCATATTTTCCTTGTGAATTCTCAATTGTTCTAGCCATATCTATATTAAAGATAGTTTTTTTCTACATTATCCTTCAATTTTATCTCTGCTATAAATTAAGTGTCCATATATATCTGGGACTCTTTTAAGAATATTCTGTCCAATTCCATTAATTTATTTATCTTTCTTTCAACCAATACTATGCTGCTGTAATTCATTTGATATCGTTTTAAGTCTTGAAATTGAGTAAATTCACTCTCTTTTTCAGGATCTTCACTATTGGTGATTTTTTTCCCCCCAAATGCATTTTATAAGGGACTTCTTGGGATTTTAGTTGGGACTGAAGTGGATCTAAACTCCAATTTAGTGTAGGATTTGTATTTTTATGATATTGAATCTTTCATTCCATGACTATAATGTTGTTCCTTATTTATTTAGGTCTTTAATAAAATTCACAGTTTTCTACATAAATGTCTTGACATCTTTAGTTGGATTCATTCCTAGATACTTGTTTTTGATGCAAATGTAAATAGTATCTTTGTCTTTTAATTTTATATTTCAGTTGTTTGTTACCAATAGAGAAATGCAATAGATTTTTGTATTTTGGTTTTGCAATGCCTTATCTTGTAATTTTACATTATGATAATTTTATAAAATTGAAACTTTACATAATTATGTAAGTTTTAATATAATTTTGGAAGTGATTTTAAACATTTGTCTCTTTTTTAGTTCTTATTTGCCTTTAATTGTCATACATCTTTGTGAGATACACTATGGTTTTTCCAAGCATGCATGCAGTGCGTGATATGAAGCTGGTCTTTTTTATGTAATGTGGTTGAACATATGTAAAACATTAAATAAGAAATAGTATAAATCTTTTAAAATTTCTTCCAGAAAATGGAAGACAGTATAGTCTTTAACTCTCTTATAACATTTTTTTTGGAGAGGTTTTTGCTATAGGGCGCATGTGCTCGCCAGAAAGACAGAGAGAGACAGAGGGACAGAAAGTGAGAATTCACCCCTGACGGGGGATGGCCACACCGCAATCTTTTCTCCTCTGTTCTCCTCTCAGGGATCTTGGGCACGCATGCACACACGCCTGGCGTGAGTTTAAGCCACTGAGTCCATGTCTCGAACTGCGGTTGACTACATGGGAGTCCAGCCACATAGCCATTATGCTAACTGCTGGTCCCTCTGATAACTTCTAATATTTTATAAAGTCCTTGTTTTCCACGTATATAATCACATTATATGCAAAATAACATTAGTTTTGCTTCTTCCTTTTTTTTTCTTTCTTTTAGGTTTTTGTCATAAAGCACGTGTGCTAGCCAGAGAGAGAGAGAAAAAAAAAAGTGAGAAATCACCCTCCAAAGGGGAAGGCCATGCTGCAATCCCTTCTCCTCCATTCTCCTCTCAAGATTTTGGGCACACATGCACATGTGCCTGGTGTGATTTTCAAGCCACTGGATCTGGGACGTGAACCATGGCTGGCCATGGGGAATACAGCAGTCTAACCACTACACCACCCGCTGGCCCCATGGTAATAATTTTTTACAATTATAGTTAATAATTCCATTACCCACTGAAGTATTATTGAGTGCTCATGGCTGGGCACTTGAAGGTACAAGTGTGAAGTTAAATGTGATTTCTCATGCACCTGGAACGAGGATTCCAAGGCTGCTCCCCAGATCAAGGACCTGCCCCAATGAAGTGAGATGCAGGTGGATGTTGGTGGTGCCAACTACGTGCACCATTTTTTAAACGTTTTCTGTTATAGGCCTGGGTGCTCACTGGAGAGAGACAGAGAGGGAGGGAAAGTGAGAAGTCATACCCTGAGGACATGGCTATGCCATCATCCCTTCTCTATTCTTCTCTAAGGATTTTGAGTGTGAACTTCTTATGTGCCATACTTAGTCTTACGTGCAGGACTAAATAAAAGTGGCCATTTCAAAAAATAAAAGTTATTTATTTATCTCTTCCATGAGTGAGAATGACAGAGGAGAGAACACACCCAACAAGTCACGATGTCACTATCCACTCCCAGCTTCTTCCAGCCCAGGATCATGGGTATGTGCATTCCTGGCGAGCTCAGGGAGGTCACTGGACATGAATCTGGAACCTTCCCACATGGGTCAGCCTTGAAGAGTGTTGTGTTTCACCACTGTGGCACTACTAGTCTCCCAAAGCAGCCATTTCTGCTAGGGACACTCAGAGCCTAATAGGGAGCTTTTTGAAAATCAACTCCTGGGGGAACCAGCAGTTAGCGTAATGGCTATGTCGCTGGACTCCCACGTAGTCGACTGCGGTTCGCGTCCTGGACCCGGTGGCTTAAAACTCACGCCGGGCGCGTGTGCGTGCGTGCCCAAGATACTGAGAGGAGAATGGAGGAGAAGGGATTGCGGCGTGACCATCCCCCCTGGGGGGTGATTTCTCGCTTTCTGTCTCTATGTCTCTCTCTGTCTGTCTGTCTGGCGAGTGCACGTGCCCTATAGCGAAAATCTCTCAAAAAAACCCCCCAAAAAACCAAAAACCAACTCCTGGCAGGTCCCTAGCTCATGAATGATGTCCTGCTCTTCCTAAACCAGGTCCCCCTGGTTGCATTTCTTGACAAGAGTCAGAGGTGTCACACGAAGGACTGTTTCCATTACCCTTGCCTTTCACAGAGTTCCTTCAAAACCCATTAGCCTCTCTTTGTAGGGAACTCACCAGGAAGCACCTCCTGTGGGCCCTGGCAAACCAGAAACTGAATCTAGGAGACCTGAGCTCTAATCCCTGCTCCACTGGGCTGTTCCTCCCACCTGCGTCTGAGTTTGTAGTCAATAATTCTCAGGTGGTCTATGGACTTCTCCAGAGTTCCTGGAAATCGTTGTACCGGTCCCTCATTTTCTGCCATACATGGCTTTGATTTTCAAGTATATGCTTCTCAGATGGCTTAACGAGGCCTCTGAGATAATTTACCTACCCCTGGGCTTTGTTGTGAAGATTCAATGAGACATTCAATGAGGAAATCAATGAAATCCAACAAGCGCATTTATTTGATTACATCTGGGGTTGGGTGGGCCAGAGTCTGTCTACAGATCGGGAGATCTATGGATTTATGACCATATTGCTGAAGATGGAGCTATAGAGATGCACATGTATACATACATAAAGTATGTTCACATGCATGTGTTAATTTAATTTCGACAAATAATTGAGTGCCTACTATGTGCAATTCACCGTACTCATATTTATGTGGAAGGGTCAACCGTTAGCCCTGTTTGCAAAAATCCAAAAAAGAATATACAATTTAAGTTTACAAAGAAAGTGCGGGAAACACCATTTTCTAAAATGAGCTACCTTGGGTCAACAGGCTATTTTAGGAGTAGACATTCCCAAGTCACCTACCGCTGATTCATCCCCCTGGAGCTCTAATCCCCAGGACAGTGGGAGAGAGCCATCTTTGGCACCACTGGAGAAGTCTTGGCATTCTGCTTCCCTTCCACACAGCCTGTGCCCTCCTGCAGTGTAGGCCATTGTGGGGGCCTTGGATGCTAATGTGTGGATTCAATGTGGAGGAAGTTGGCTTCAGCAGAGTAAAGGATGAATGGCCACCACTGCTTTTGTGCCAAAGGACCCAGCCTCTGTGGGCAGACGGGCCAGGAGAACTGGCTGGAGGAGGGGCGCACATCAGCTTGCCAGAGTCCGGCCAAGTTCAGCTGGTGCTCTTAACTCAGAAGGATTTAGCTAGTGGTGCAGAGAGCAGCGAGCTTTCTTTTACAGAACTTTAATGATATATATGTGCTCCTGATAGTGGATTTATATGGAAACGAGTTTCTCCACTAAAGAGCAGTGAGACTCTTGCAAGGTCTTAGGTCTGGTTCTTAAAGCTGCATTTGTGCAGGATGAGAAGAAAACGCAGTGGCTAAAGAATGACTCTCCAACTGGCGAGACTTCTCTGGTGAGTTAAAAAAAATTCAGGCTGTGATTCCAATGAGCTAGCATTTGGTAAGGCTGAAGACATTCAAAAGTAAAACCTATGACATGCAAATGTGTTACTTGGAGGTTGTAGATGCCATGGTGGTTAAGGTGCTGGACTCCCCCATAGGCGACAATGGTTCAAGTCTTGGACCTGGCGGCTTGCTTTCTTTCTCTCTCTCTCTCTGTCTGCCTTTGCTGAGCATGCATGCCCTGTAGCAAATTAAAATAATAATGATAAATAAAACTAAATTCTTCTTTTAAAAATAAAAAAATACAAATACAAGTATTGATATTTGTTAGTCCTGGAGCAGTTATTGTTTGTTGTTAAAGTTTCCAGGACAGATCAAGAAGAGGTGTCTTCATGATTTCCATTCGTTTAACAGTCAAGACTGGTTGGGGGGATATCCAAATTGCAAAAACAGAAGGAGGAGGAGACAGTTTTTGCAACTCACGGTTAACCTTTCAGGGGGCTGGATGGTGGTGCAGTGGTAACACATGCTCTGCCAGGCTGATCCACGGGGGAAGGTTCCAGAGACCTCACTGAACATTCTCTCTGCCTGAGTGTGCATGACCTAGGGCTAGTTGAAGCTGGGGCGGACTGTGGCAAGAGGACGCTATTGGGGGGTTCCTGTCAGTTTTGTCTCTCTCACTCTGGAAAAAAAAAAAGAATTTAAAATTAGAGTTTACATGAGAAATGTCGGGAAAGTTATTTCCCTTACACTCTTGCCTCATGGTTGATTCCATTTTAAAAGCTTCATTGAAAAAGTAAAAATGAGCCAGTGGAAGGAAAATACCAACAGCTGGGCCTCACCCTAGAGATTCCGATTCAGCTGGTCTGGGCGTGGGTCTAGATTCTGCATTTCTCGCACACCTGGTGGTACCGATGGGGCTCCTCCGTGTGCACTGAGGGATGGGTGTTCATTTTCAGTTTTGGAAGGCAGGGATAGAGAATGGCTCTCAAATTTGACCGCATTAGAACCAGCAAGCCAGGGAGCTTTATTATTTTTATTTAAAAAACATTTCACCATAGGGTGTGTATAGTCACCAGAAAGAGAGAGAGAGAGAGAGAGAGAGAGAGAGAGAGAGAACGTGAGAAAGCACCCCTCCATGAGGGGTGGTCACACTGCAATTCCTTCTCCATTCGTCCTGCCTGTCAGGACTTTGGGCCCTCATGCACACGGGCCCTGTGTGCTTTTCAAGCTGTGGAGTCTAGGATCTGAACTGCAGAGTCAGCCGTGCAGGATCCAGCCACCTTCACCGCCACACCACCAGTGGGCCCTGGGGAGCATTTTAATCATCCTGTTTCCCTGACTACATCCCAGACCGATGGGCAGAATCTCTGGCCGCAGAGCCCAGGCATCAGATTTCTTTCTACTTCCAGGTGAGTGACTGCATAGCCCAGGTGAAGAGAGTGACGCGACCAGAGTTCTCAGTGGTGAGGAGACATCGGAGTTGCTCTGGAGACACATATATTGAGTCATTGCAAAAGTCATGATGCATTTTTGTATAGAAAACCAGAAATACATCACGACTTTTCCGATGATCCAATATTTTGCAATGCTTTCTGTCCTATGACACACATCATTTTAAACAAAGTTCTTTCTAGGGCCCGCCGTGTGGCCCAGTGGTTAGGAGAGAGGGCTCCTGCATGGCTCACTGCAGTTTGAGTCCTGTCCCAGAGGCTTGAAAACATGGCAGATGCAAGCCCATGTGTGCCCCCAATCCTGACAGGATGAGAATGGAGAAGGGATGTTGGCATGACCACAGCCCATTTGGGGGTGCTTTCTCCCTTCTCTCTCTCTCCTCTTTTCGGTGAGCCCATTGGCCTTCTGGCAGGATAAAAAAGTCTCTCTGTAACGTGCAGAAGAAACCAGGGGGAGGTAAAAATACCGCTTGTAAATACACATGCGTGTATGCGTGAGAATCTATTCATATCTGTAAACGCTTAGGCAGAAGACACACCCAAGTCCCCAGGTGTTTGTGAGGATGTGGTGGTGACAGCCTCCCACTCAGAGTGAGCCTGGAGCAAGGTTCCCGGGACTCAGACGCCACCTGCTCCCTGGTCACGGACCTGGAAAGTTTTACCAAACGGGTGGGAGTGTCTTGGAAAGTTCCTGGACACCGCCACCCCTCCGGAATTCCGCGGATCCCTACACAGCTCAGCTCCTACCAAACCAGGCAGTGGCTCTCAGTGGCCTCATGTCACAGAGGCTAGGGGCTAGGTGGGTAATTATCACCAGGTTCGCTGACTTGCTTTTGAGGCTGAATTTAGGGATTTCTGCAACCAGCCTGCCTTATTGAGCAACCCATACGCGGCCTCCACACCTCTCTCAGCGTCTCAGGTGAGCTCAAGGCGACTTGCTCGGATGCGGGGCGGCAGTTCCACCCCGGACCCTGACCCACATCCTGCAGACCTCGGCGGGACCGCGGGATGAGGCTTCTGCCCCCAGAACGCCGCGGCACCTTGGCGGTTGCCTTCACTGGAAGTTCAGGTTCGGCCCCCAGGCCTCAGCTACAAAGGGCTATTCGAAGAAAGGGTGCAGGAGCTCCGTCCACACCCGCCGCCCCCGCCCCCCACCTCCAGATCCAGCTGGGAACTATTTAGCGATCTCCAGTGTCCTCTAGTGGTGGACGCCGGTCATGCCAGGCACCGAGAGGTTTCTCCAGTGTAATTTTCAGTGCTTCACAAACTGCGGATGTAAAATTTTAGCCTTTACAGGACTATAGAGTGAAAAATCTGGAGTTTTCTACTTTTTATTCTCTCATCCCAATATTACTGCGGACTCAGAGGACGTGTCCACGCCGTTTCTGTGCATTGACACATGATACGTGTGTATATGTATGTTTCTGTATGTGCATATAGACAATGAAGACATGCAGGAATGTACATAGTATGTATGAACATATGAAATCTATGCCTTATACAGCCATATGTATATTTAAAACTTTATATAAAGCTATTAGGCAAATGTAATATATTATTAAATCAATAATATAATCAATTTAATAATACAATTTATGTGATAAATATTTATTGGTAGGAAATACTAGCATAAACATACACTTTACATAAATACATTATATAAATTTTACTTCTATACCATAATCATGTAATTATATAAATAAATGTAACATAATTATATACTTATATGTAGTTATACTACATATAATGATGTAATACTCAATAATTTTAATTCTATAATTCTACCCTATGATTAATTTAGTTATCTAATGTATATATTTATATAAGATTTATAAATGTAGATGTTCCTATGTATTATGTGATATGTTTTCAGGTGAAGAGGCCTGATTGCTTTACGACCGGAGTGCTGAAGAGCTTTTAGATTATTTTCACTTACCCCACGTCAAGAGAATACCTTCCACCCGGGACTTCGTGCACATCTGTGAATGTTTCTATGGCATAGTTATCTGGAATGCTTTGACTTTTTGTTCAAATCAGAATCTTGAATTTGAAGCACAAAACTCTTTTTTTTTTTTTTTTTAAGAGAGAGATTTTTGCTATAGGGTGCATGCGCTCACTGAAGGGACAGAGAGAGACAGGAAGACAGTGAAAAATCACACACACACACACACACACACACACACACACACACAGGGGGAAGGCCATGCCGCAACCCCTTCTTTTCCATTTTCCTTTCAAGATCTTGGGCACGCATGCACATGTGCCTAGGATGAGTTTTTTAAGCCCCTGCATCTGGGACTCAAACCGTGGTCACCTACGTGGGAGTCCAGTGACATAACCATATGTCATGTGCTGGTCCTGAAGCATAAAAGCTTGTGAATGAGAAGTTAGAAATCTGGGTCAGCCAGGTGGCATGGTGGTTAAGGCAGCTGGATTCCACATGACCAACTTCGTGGTTCAAGTCATGGGTCCTGAAAAACACGGCCAGGCACATGTGCATGTGTGCCCAAAATCCTGAGAGGAGGATGGATGAGAAGGGATTGTGGCATGGCCACCCACTCTTGGAGGGATTTTTTTCAGTTTGACCTCATTCTCTCTCCTTCTCCCTCTCTCTTTCTCCAGCTAGTGCATGCACCCTATAGCAAAAACTAGGGAAAAAAAAGAGAGAAAAAAAGTAGGAACGAGAAAGAAAGAGTAAGAAAAGAAATACTAGAAATTAACCTACTGGGGCCAGCAGGTGACATGGTGGTTGGGGCACTGAACTCCCACGTGGCTGACCATGGGTTGAGTCCTAGACCTGGTAGCTTGCTTTCTCACTTTCCCTCTCTCTCTGTTTCTCTCTTGTGAGTGTATGTGTCCTATAGCAAGTTAAACAATAGTAATGATAATGATACAATTAAATAAATAATTTTTTTTGGAGAGGTTTTTGCTATAGGGCGTGTGCGCTGGTCAGAAAGACAGAGAGAGACAGAGAGACAGAAAGCGAGAAATCACCCCCCGGGGGGATGGCCACGCCGCAATCCCTTCTCCTCCATTCTCCTCTAGGGATCTTGGGCACGCACGCACATGTACCCGGCATGAGTTTCAGCCACGGGGTCTAGGACTCGAACTGTGGTCGACTACATGGGAGCCCAACAACATAGACAGTACACTAACTGCTGGTCCTTAAATAATAATTTTTTTAAAAATAAAATTAATTCATTGAAGGAGTAGAGTGAAGGGAAGTTTTACAAACTTTGGATGGGAGAAAAAGACTGGGTAGGAGTGAAAGATGGGAAGCTGGGGATTGCTTTTACCTTCGGGTGCATTTTTGGATCTGGAGGTTTTTTTTTTTTTAATTAAAAAAAAATGGATAAAACTTTCATCTGGTTCAAAATTTAAAAACAACATAAGGGTGTAAGGGACAGTTTCCCTTATCCTTCTGCCACCCAGCCGCACAGTTCAGCATGGAGCTCACCAGTGTCTTGGGTTTCTTCTGATCCTTCCAGAGACAGTTTATACATGAGCACAAATAAAGCTCCGCATGTATCTGTTTATCTATCTGCCCTCACAGATCGTGTACATAACTACGTATGTATGCATATGTGGTTCTCCACACACACACATGCACACACGCACACACACACTTCGTACATGTTTACTATTTATCTACCATCTACCTATCTGCCTACTACCTTTCATCCATCTACTATCTATCTACCTATCATCTATATCTATCATCTACCGATCTATATCTATCTATCTATCATCTCTGCTATCTATCTACCTATTATCTATCTATCTCTATCATATCTATCATCTATATCTACCTATCATCTCTATCATCTCTATCTATCTATCATCTATCTATCTATCATCTGTATCTATCATCTCTATCTATCTATATCATCTCTATGTACTATGTATCTACCTATTATATCTATCTATCATCTATATCTATCTATCTATCATCTGTGTATCTATCATCTCTATCTATCTATATCATCTCTATGTACTATGTATCTACCTATTATATCTATCTATCATCTATCATCTATCTATCTATCATCTGTATCTATCTATCTATTATCTATGTATCATCTCTATCTCTGTGTATCATCTATATCTATTTCTATCATCTATCTATCTATCATCTCTATCATCTCTATCTATCATTTATCTATTATCTATCATCTAT
>NW_006202562.1:4291535-4299389 GCF_000334495.1 Tupaia belangeri chinensis | reverse complement strand
TATCTATCTATCTATCTATCTATCTATCTATCTATCTATCTATCTATCTATCTATCTATCTATCTATCTATCTATCTATCTATCTATCTATCTATCTATCTATCTATCTATCTATCTATCTATCTATCTATCTATCTATCTATCTATCTATCTATCTATCTATCTATCTATCTATCTATCTATCTATCTATCTATCTATCTATCTATCTATCTATCTATCTATCTATCTATCTATCTATCTATCTATCTATCTATCTATCTATCTATCTATCTATCTATCTATCTATCTATCTATCTATCTATCTATCTATCTATCTATCTATCTATCTATCTATCTATCTATCTATCTATCTATCTATCTATCATCTATCTATTATCTATCTTATCTATCTATCATCTATCTATCTATCTATCTATCTATCTATCTATCTATCTATCTATCATCTATCTATTATCTATCTATCATCTATCTATCATCTCTATCTCTATCTATCTATCCTCTATCATCTCTCCCTGGAGAGCCATCAGTGACTGCGCATTGTACAGTCTCCACCTCTTTTCTGTTCAATAGTGACAGAGCACGTCATTACGAAGGAACACAGATTTCATCATCCCCTTTTCATGGCACCCACTGTGGGTATGTGGTTCATTATTTACCCAGTTCCCTCTCGATGGGCACCTTGGTGGGCTCCAGTGGACAGCCTTGCCCAGCTGCCATCATGCACGTGTGTGAGGATGCACAGATCTGCTCCTGGCAGTGGAATCACTGACTCGAAGCTATGTGCAGTTTGGAAAGAGTTGCAAGTTGCCCTCTTCAGAAGTCTGGTCAACTTTTATTTTTTAGTAAGAATTTTTTTTTAGCTATAGGGTGCGTGTGCTCACTGGAGAGACAGAGAGAGCCAGAGACAGAAAGTGAGAAATCACCCCTCAGAGAGTATGGCCATGCTGCAATTCCTCCATTCTCCTCTCAGAGTCTTGGGCATGAACACGCACATGCCCTGTGTCAGTTTTAAGTCACTAGGTCCGGGACTTGAACCGTGGTTGACTACATGGGAGTCCAGTGATGAACCATTATGCTATCTGCTGGTCCCTGGCCAAGTTTTAAAAAAACACTTATTTATTTATTTATTCATTATGATTTTTAAGCTGCAGTTCTGGGACTCAAACCAGTCAGTCATGTGGGAATCCAGCACCTCAACCGCTATGCCACCTGTTGGCCCAGCCTGGAGAATTTGTATCCTCGTGTGATATGTTCTTCACATTTTCTAACACCAGAGCCATCATGTGTTGTTATTTGCCAATCTGATAAGGAAAAAAGTAGTTTCTTGGTGAGTGTTATCAGGGGCTTTAAAAAAAAAAAGAGATACTTTTTGCTATAGGCCAGAGAGACAGAGTGACAGAAAGTGAGAAATCACCCCCTGGGGGTACAGGCATGCCGCAATCCCTTCTCCATTCTCATCTCGGAATTTGGGGCATACACATACATGCGTCTGGTGTGAGTTTCAAGCTGCTGGACCCAGGACTCAAACTGTGGTCAACTATGTGGGAATCCAGTGATGTGACCATTATGCCATCTTCTGGTTCCTATCAGGGGCATTTTAAAGTCTGACTGCAGCCAGACCTATTTTCAAATATGGGAGGCCTTCAAAAAGTTCATGGTGGGGCCGGCAGGTGGCATGGTGGTTAAAGGAGCTGGTATTCCCAGATGGCCCACCACGATTCGAGTCCCTAACTTGGTGGCTTGCTTTATCACTTTCCCTTTTTCTCTCTCTGTCTCTCTCTGGTTAAATGAAAAGATAATAATAACAAATGGAATTAAATAAATAAATAATTCTTTAAAAAAATAAAAGTTCATGGAAAATGCATATTTCCATGTTTTTTTTCTGTGAACTTTTTGAAGTCTCCCGCGTACCTAGGAGGGTCCATGTAGCTTTAACTTGAGCCTAACTAAAGTTAATCTAACACATGGTTTTTCTCTGTAACACACATCGTAGCCTTTCTGGGCTTAGGGACACTAGACACCTCTTTCGGACTCTGCTTGGGGTCATTTTAAATGTGAAATCACCAGAAACAACCCCCCCCACACACACACACGTGAAAAAGGTGGCACCAGTGAGACCATGAATAGGATGCTCCTTTGCAACGTGAGAACCACAGCAGGGAGGAGGGAGAGCCTCGGCCAGCCCCGGCTGGAATCGGGAGTGTCGCTGCCTCACATTCTCCTCCTCTGTGTGCCTGAACACTGGGAGCATGCTGAGGGTGCCTGCTTCCGGACTACAGGTTAATTTTAACAGCTGAGTCACAAACATGGAGCCTGCAAATAATGAGGATTGATTGCATTTGCTTCAGTGTCTATTTACAACAATACCCTTTTCTGGTTTGTTCATTTGCTGTGGTCCCCAGGTCTTAAAATTGACTACCCCTGGGACCAGGCAGACCCTGCGGGGCTTGATGGTGATTCGGGTGGAATGGAGGTGACCAGTCTTGCCCCGAAGGGGTTCCCCCACTTCACCTGGTTCTTACTGTGGGACTGCAAGCCTGGTGATACGTGTGGGGTGGGGGGACAGCCTGTTTTAGTCGAGGGGCCCAGGCTTGGCTTCTGTAAGAATATAGCCAGGGATTGCTCTGGAAGATAGGGATATACTCTGGGATTTTGTTTAATTTAGGGATGAACTGGGGGTGCTGGTGAGTATAAAGGGGACTAGGGCTCCCCATATCATGTCATGACCCCTGGAGCTCTATTTTGTCACTCCTTGATTTTTCATGAGAAAGCTGGAAATCTAGATTTTTTAAATCTGAAATATCAGGATTTAAAAACAGACAGTTAAAAACAGAAACAAAAACAAACCCTAAACATTGTGCAAGCCAAATAAGCCAGAAATAATCTGGGCAGGCTTTTGTTATGCTCCTGGGTACCATGGTCACCCGGGGTGCAGGTGAGAGGCTGATGGCCGGCCCAGGGGCTCTATGGGCCCATTGCCTGTCCACTCAGTGCGCTGTCACTTCTTGTATCCCATTAACATTATCTGCCAACTCTTTCTGCTTAATTAATTAATTTCTTCTGTGAGCGAGAGTGGCCCCCAACAGGTCCTCACTCTACCATCCAGCCCCAGCCTCAGCCAACCCAGATCACAGACATGCGTGCGCATACCTGGCCTGTATAGGAAAGCCCTGGGATTTGAACCCAGTATCTCCCCATATGAGTCCATTGCTTTACTGCTGTGCTATCATGCGTCTCAAGTATTTCTGTGTAGGAAGGGATTGCTATGGGGGATGGTGGATCTTGTCTGTATTGAGCAGGATTGAGCTGCCCTACCTAAGGTGAAAACCTCTACCTTTGGTGGGACATTTTAAAGGTTTGTATGCACTGCATGAACGACAGTTTTATCCCTGGGGCTATACAAACCTAGCCCATAGCTACTGAAGACTGGCTTATACCAATAATGAGGAAAATACGGTTTTCACGCAGAAAGCGAGGTTGTTCCTAGCACTTTCAAGTATAACTGGAGTTCCTCCAATAAGTGTACATACATATATTTTTTAATCTTGTGCTTCTTGTGCATGAAAGCTGTCTGTCCACGAAAACAAATGCCTTCTTTTTCTTTTCCTAATAAAAGTAGGTAATGAAAGATCAGGATAAGGTTACATCACGGTTGCAGCGGGAGTCGGCAAGTCTTTGGAAATTGTCTTTTTCTGTTGAAATCAGCTAATGAATTGGAGTTTTCCACAGAGCTCCCAGAATGTGGCTTTTCAGATCTGGGAGTAGAAAAGCAGGGAGACGCTTTCTCCATGTGGCAGGTTGAAGGGTGATGTTTGGTCTTCCAGCTGCACAAGCTCAGCGGGGCCAGGGCCAATCTTGCTAATTACCACAGGTGGATCTTTGACCCAACGGGAAAATAAGGCTTCGGGGCACTTGGCGGCGGCCGCCTTGAGACCCTTCAGGAGGGATGAGCTGCGGATCTGAAAGCTGCTTGGGTTATAATGATTCTCGAATGGGCTTTTATGTGGACGAGCAACATGACCTAAGGCATCGGGGACACCAGAAAGGACACTTTTTATGCAGCTCGAGATGTGAGCAGAGAGCAAAAGAGATTTCAAAAGAGAAGCACCGCCGCTCTCTCAAACGTTATAAAGTGTCTTCTGAATTATAACCGCATACTTGTGCAGGAACGACGTAAACTTGGCCTTTTTGGAAAGCAACAATCTGTGTTTGGCACTTGGTGTGGGCCGAGTTGTTTTTTACGAACGTAAGACCTCGCTGGTTTAACCCGTTCAGTGATCCAGTGAGGACAGAGCAGTTCTTGCCCCCATTTTACAGGGGAGGTGACTGAGGTTACCAAGGTAGTGATGGGGCCAGCTGGGAGCTGAGCCCGTCTGTTGATCCCAAACCTTGTACTGCTTGGTGCACAGGAGGTGATGGAGCTGACAGTGGAGAAGTGGCTTGGATGTGTCCTGAGTTCGTTTTACTTATCTGCTCTTATGGCATGGGCATAAGCAGAGGCAGTCAGGCTGATGGAGCTTTTGATGGGAAGTTCAAGGGCTTTGGCCTGGTTAGTAACGTGTTTCTAGGCACCTCGAAAGATGTGGCTGAAAATCATGAGGACTGTTGCACATGCGTTGTCAGCGTAAGGGAAAACTAGCCCATCCACGACGCGGCGCGATGGCCGTCATGGCACCACTCTTTGATTATTAATGTCTGAGGAGATTTGCTCTCATTTCCCGTTTTCTCTTATTTGTACAGAGCTCTTCACCTGTTCACACACATTTTATCACTAATAACAGAAAATATATGAAACTGGGTAATTTATAAAAATAGAGCTCAAGATCTGGAGGCCAGGAGGCCAGGGGCCATATCTGTGGACATCTTGCAGAGCCCCAGGCACCACACCACGAGGGCAGAGTCCACGGGTCTCTCTGTTCTGGTCTCCTTCCCTCTCCTTGTCACCCCCTCCCCCAGAACTCAATCATGGGGACCTGCCCTGAAGGTCTTAGTCCTAACCTCTTCCCAAGGGTCCCACCTTTTGACACCATAATTGGATCAAGTTTCACCCTCTTAATCTCATTACAATGGCTCAAGACATGAATTTCTGGGTGCATTTTCAAATCATAGCCCCAAATAGGCAAGACATTTAAGGGACACAGAAATGGAGGATTGTTTGTTGATAATGTGCATGACAGCTTCAGCTGGGCTGGTGTGCAGCGTATTCATGTTAGGTAGGTTCATTTTACAAGCTGTAGTGATATACAGAGATTGAATGTATAAAATAAATAAAAATAAAATCATAGCCCCACCTTCCTAGCTCAGCTAGAAACCTTCACCAACCCCACCTCACAACTCTTGGGGAAACTTACTGCATCTGTTTTCTTCATATTTTTGAACAACCTTTTTGTCAAGTGGATCTTTCCTGTTTTTCATCAGTGTTCTGAAAGTTGAATAATGTACAACAAACACCCATCTGCTGGCCACCTAGTTGCTGCGGGTGACATTGGTCATGTTTGCTTAACCACTTATCTGTCCTCTGTCCATTGTAGAATTCACCAATCCTTTTAAAATGCCTTTCTTTTCTCTTTCTCTTTCTCTTTCTTTCTTTCTTGTTTTTTTTTTTTTTTAAGAGGTTTTTGCTATAGGGTGTGTGCACTTGTCAGAAAGACACAGAGAGATGGAGAGACAGAAAGCAAGAAATCACCTCCCAGGGGGGATGGCCACGCTGCAATCCCTTCTCCTCCATTCTCCTCTCGGGATCTTGGGCATGCATACACATGCACCTGGTGTGAGTTTAAGCAACCGGGTTGGGGACTCGAACTGTGCTCGACTACATGGGAGTCCAGCAACACAGCCATTATGCCATCTGCTGGTCCCATAAAACGCATTTCAAAGTGAGTTGCAGACATTAAATATTTCCTCTTTAAACACTTTAGTGAGTCTATCACAGATTAAATTTCAATACTTAGTCTTTTCTGTAAAATAAAAATTTACTTAGAGCCAAATGTATGCTTACATACACAGTTGCACAAGTTTTCCCCATTATCCACCCTCGAATCCCTTCTACAGGTTGGGCATCCCCCATTTGAACATCCCAAATCCAAAATGCTCCCAAATCTTACTCTTTTGAACACACGTGATGCTGTAAGCGAAAAATTCCACATCTGCCCTCACACGCTAGGTCAGTCAAAACACGTCAATACAAAAATAACGGATAAAATTGCCTTCAGCTATGTGTATAAGGTGTAGGAAACACGAATACATTCCATGTTTAGAATGGGTCCCATCTCTAACATGTATTTCACACATTTCCGTAATTTGAAAAAATTTGGCATCCAAGTCATTTCCAGTCTGAAGCATTTTAGATAAGGGATACTTGAGCACGATTAAACATTGAAACTAAACCTGCCCTTGCCTCCACAATCTCCTCTTCAGTGACTAACTTATCAACCAGACTTCTCCTTTTCTCCTCCTCCTTTTTCTTTTTCTTCTTCTCCTCCTCTTCTCCTTTCTCCTTTCTCTCTTCTTCTTCTTCCTCTTTTTCTTCTCCTTCTTCTTCTTCTCTTTCTCCCCCTCCTTTTTTCTTCATTTGCCAGAGGGCATCTGAGCTCACTGGAGAGAGCAGAGAGGTAGAAAGTGAGAAAGCACCCTCCCCAGGGGAATGTCCACCCTGCAATTCCTTCTCTTCCATTTCTGTCTCTCCCTTTGGCATTTTGGGCACGTACCCAGCGTGTTTCTCAGCTGCCAGATCTGGTACTTGAACCACGTAATGGGTCATGTAGGATCCAGCTGTGCTAACCACGATGCCATGAGCTGGTGCCCAGCCAGATTTCTTGAAAGCACTGCCTCCATTTCTTCTCTCAACCTATTTGGCAACTTTTCCACCTCCCTCCAACTTCCCTGAGGTTGTCAATGGTCTCCATGTCACCAAATCCAAAAGATTTGGTTGTCTAGTCATCATTCAAGTTCAGGTGCTGATCAGCCCCTCCTCAGCCCTAGACCTGTATACCCATTCAGTGACTCCTCTTGGATGGCCCCAGAAGCACTTAACTCCTCATGTCCAGAACCTAACCAGGTCTTTTTTTTTTTTTTTTTTTTTTTTAAGTTTATTCACCTGTTTCTTCAGGGAGATAGAGAGAGAGTGAGTGAGAGGCACCCCCCAATGGGATCTTTTTTTTTTTTTTAAGAGAGATTTTTGCTATAGGGTACATGCCCTTGTCAGAGAGACAGAGAGACAGAAAGTGAGAAATCACTCTCTGGGGGGATGGCCACACAGCAATCCCTTCTCTCTGGATTTTGGGCACATACGTATATGTGCCCTGGGTGAGTTTGAAGTGACTAGGTCTGGGGCTTGAACTGCAGTTGGCCATGTGGGAGTCCAGCAATGTAACTGCTGCACTGTCTGCTGGTCTCCCCACGACAGGATCTTTACCCTGCAACCCATCCCTGTGGAACCAGCCTTTATCACGGGCACACACGTGTGGAGTGCCTAAGAGGCCTTGGGATGTGAACTTTGTACCATGGAGGTCCAGTTGTGTTGCTGCTGTGCCACTGCTTGGTCCTTGAAATTGGTGTTTTCTCCTCACACTAGTCCTCTTTCAGAGTTCTCCAACCCAGGGTCCCTCTTCCAACGTGGAACTCCCTACAATGTTCTATGGATTTCGCCTTCCACAACGATGTCTCGATGCCACCCTCCACCTCCCTTTCCTGGCATCGTCAGCATTTACAATGAACTAAGCTCCCACCTCTCCTGATACCAAGACACTGACTAGTCCACACCCAGCAGCCAGCGTGCTCTCCTCGAGCACTCACCTGGTCCTGGTGCTGCTTGCTGGTGCTTCCCACTGCTCCCCATCATGGCGGGACCGCCT
>NW_006202562.1:4270452-4291491 GCF_000334495.1 Tupaia belangeri chinensis | reverse complement strand
GGCCTTCTCACTGTGGCCCTTCCTGCCTCTGATCTCCGCCCATTCGCTCTCTGCTGGAAGCCTGCCCAGCCCCTCCCCATGCACACAACTTGTCGTGTAGACACGTCCCTGATGCTGTGTGTCTCACAATGCCACACGGCTGTCCTTTTACATGCTTCACGCAGCTGTGCAGGACCCATGCCATCATGAGCGTCTTCTCCCCTCCACTCCCTCCGCCTTCCCTCCCCTTCCTTCCCCTCCCCTCTTCTCTCTTCTTTTTCTTGTTCTTCTTCATGAGCTTTTTTGATTAATGTCCTCATCCCCTTGGAAGTCTCACAAGTGTATTTTTGTTTTGTTTGATCTCTGGCATCTACTGGAGTGACTAACACATACTAAATGTACAAAAGGGGCCAGCAGGTGGCGTGGTGGTTAAGATGCGGGACTTCCCCGTGGCCAGCCTACGGTTCCTTGATCCAGCAGCTGGGAAATCACGCTGGTGCATGTGCATGTGTGCCTAAAATCCTAAGTAGGAAAAGGAAGAGAAAGGATTGTGGCATGGCTATTCCCCCCAGGGGATGATTTCTCATTTTCCTTCTCTGTCCTCTCTGTGCACTCAGCCTTTGGCAAAAACTGAACAACAAAAACAACAAATACACAAAATTTCATTCTTTCAGTTATTCATCTTATTTCAGATGGGATGCACTTACTGTTAGCCAAACATCCCCCAAACAAAAAATTAGTATAAAGCATCTGGTTTAGATTGAAATTTTTTTTTTTTTTGATAAATCTGGAGAATCTAGTTCCCTGAAAACAAAGGTTCAGGGAAACTTATTTTCAAAAGGAAATGTGGACATCGTGACCATCTGTCCAGTGACTTACAGAACATGGGCAGGAGACATGGGGCTTGGGTTTGGCTCCGAATCACTGTGGTTTCGGACATAGCAATGCCTCCTCGTCCTTCTTCATTTGCAGGATTGGAGACTCACATGCCCTTGAAGTCTCCAGGACTCATAGGGAAGTCATATTAATCCACTGGAAAATGGGCAGTCATGTTTAAGATCAGCAGAATAATATCAAATTCTCCTGTTCTAGTTTGGAAAGGGCAAGACACCACCTCGAGGGCCGGAGTGGAAAGGGGCTGCTTTGTTTGGGTCCTCCTGCTTTCGAGACTTGAGGACTGAGATGAATCATTGTCACTCTTCTTCCTCTTGTTGTGATAGACATCACCCTAGCACCAACTCGCCATAAGCTTAGTCTTCCCACCAGGCTTCTGTGACCTTTGGTGATTTGGCCAGGGTGCTCCGCTCCTCCTGCAGTTGGGCACTTTGGACCCTGGTCCCTAGGTGGCAGGCAGCTCAGCAGAAAGGGGGCCTCAACTCGAGAGCAGAGGGAGCTGGTACCCAGGGTGGGCTCACTGGCAAGCCACTAACCCAGGCACTTGTGGAAATTGTCTTTCTCTCCTCCTTGCTGGGGAAACCTCACCAGCTGCTTCGAAAGGGAGGCTAATTCATGCAATTAACAATGAATGCCTTAATTGCAGATGTTTAGAGAGACAATTCACTATTATGATTATTGTTTTGTGTGCAACTCTCTGCACTCTTGGATGTCTCTTTATTAAAGCAAATAAAACCATAATTAGGTGCAGCCCAATTCAAACAGTCACAGCAGCCTGGAGCAGGAAACCATAATTCAAGAACAAGAGGCGTTCTCAACAAATATTATGCTGTCTGCCCAGTAACTGGCTGTGTGCCAGAGTGCTGTGCACTGCTTCAGGGGAGCGCCGATCCGCTCTACCTGAGCCTGGCCAGAGGAGGGGGACTGCATCAAAGGAGCCTGGGCCACCTGCAGCGGTGGCTGGCCTTTGTGCCAGCCGAGAGACGAGGCTGATGAGCTGAGAGAGATGGACCTGCACCCATAGACAGGGGAGCTCTTGTTCCACGAGGCTTGGCCAGAATCTGGAATCACACTGAAGCTGGAAGAGAGAAAAACAAAAGAAGGCAGCTGACTGCACTCAGATGTGGTTCTGGAGGCTTGGAGGGTAGGAACCAGGGATTAGATCAGCATTTTGAGGCGAAGCAGTAGAGAAGACACATACGTCAGGCTGGACCATGGATCAAGGCCTCGACCATGGCGTCTTTAGCTGTGTTTCCCAACGGCATAGACAGCTATAATGTGAAGTCGGGGCATCGATATGCTAATGACGGCCTCTTTAAGTGAAATTAATGCCCGGATTGTGCGCGTAGAGCAGCCCTTCATTATTCTCTGTGATATGAAGATGTGTTGGAGATTCTTCCCGGCCTCTCAGTGACACTCTTCATACAAAATTTATCTCTTTTATGGGTTTGAAGCTCTTTCAGATACATATCAAAGACCTTTCCATGCCTCTACCATGCATAATATATTCTGCAACAGCTTATAATAAATCATCTTCCTTCCCTGCCTGGTTAGCCGTGAGCAAACATGGCTGTTGCCAGCGATGAAAGGATGTGAGAGCCTCATATTTAATACTTGGCCTCTTGTGTGGCCACTCTCTGTCCTTCCATCTTTCCCAGGGAGCTCCCTGAATGCCAAGCAGCTAGCATCACCCCAAATACCGTTCTGATTTTAAAGCCATTGTGTGGACTGATGGTTGAGGAAACGTAATGTCCTGTTATTTCACGGTGAAAGGACCCCTCCCCCTTGTTTCCTGTGTCTCACTTCCTGCTTTCACAAACAGGCAGTGCACAGGTGCCTGCTGCATGTCCACAGGACTGGGGTTGGAAGAGACGGGCCATGTTGGTGGTCATGTTTAAGCTGAGCAAAGAGGAGCTTTGCTCATCTTGTAGAAAAGACTGTAAAGGAGGGCCAAGGGAAAAAAGGTCTCTGGGCTGGGAGCTGCACTGCTGCTCTGGTACCTAACACAGGGAGGCAGATCCCCGTGTGGTGGCTTGGGAGAACACGCCTCCCTCACACACGGTACCAGTGTGGGCCCACCGCGGTCAGCTTTCCAATACCCGTGGGTCAGTAGGACTTGTGAGTATGGGGCAATGAGGGAGTTCAAGAGTAGGTATTAAAAGAAAAGAAATGGAGGGGGCCAGACAATGGTACAGGGGTAAAACACAATGCTCTGTGAGGCTGGGCCACATGCGAAGGTTCTGGGTTCACATCCAGAGACCTCCCTGAGTATGTCGGGTATGCAGGAGTTCCTGACCTGGGCTGGCGGAGGCTGCGTTGTGGTGTAAAGGCTTCATTGGAGGTGACTGCCTCTTTCTCTCTGTCTCTCTTGGTCAGGAAATAAATCCTAAAACTTAAAAAAATTTAAAAAAAGTATTTTGCTTTGTGTGGGGTTATTCTCAAAAGCTAGTATGTGTATTTAAGGAAATGTGACCTCTGGTGGAGATGGCTAGATGCACCCCCCACACCCCCCAAAACTGTTGTTTTATAGGAATAGACCCAAATCCGTAGCTAGACAGATGACTGTACAGCACTTCCCAGACTTCCTTCGAAGTATGGTCATCACATTTAAGCAAAGATGGGATTTTCCAGGTCATAAAGCCAGAAAAATAACAGAGGCACTATCTGAAGATCTGTGAAGAAGTCTTCAGAAGGTTAATGAAAATGTGTATTATGAAAAAACTGTGCATGGATTTCAAAACTTTTTTGCACCCAAATGAACTCATTCTAACAGCCATGTACTCAATTCCATTTTTCTACGAGTTTTGTTTTCTTTCCTGCCAGAGGGTGCATGCACTCTCCAGAGGGAAGGAGTGAGTGAGCGAGAGGGCACCTCCTCTCACGGGGTGCGATCATGCCAGGATCCTTTTATCCAAATGACTGGGTTGTCAGAAAAGTCAAGACATGTTTTTTTTCTGTTTTTCTATGAAAAACAAAAAGGCATCATGATTTTCCCAACAACCCAATAGTATTGTTCTGAAAGATTTTGTGAATTTGTTTTTCTTTTGAAGAGATTTTTGCTATAGGGCGCATGCGCTCGCCAGACAGAGAGAGACGTAGAGACAGAAAGTGAGAAATCACCCCCCGGGGGGATGGTCACGCCATAATCCCTTCTCCTTCATTCTCCTCTCGGGATCTTGGGCACGCATGCACACGTGCCTAGTGTGAATTTTAAGCCACCGGGTACGGGACGCGAACCGTGGTCGACTATGTGGGAGTTCAGTGACATAGCCATTACGCTAACTGCTGGTTCCCAAAGATTTTGTGAATTTAGGGGGGTCCTTTTGTTCAAGCATATAAATAACTCCATTTGTGAGTGCGTGTATATATTTATGCATATACACACATACTGCTTATTAATTCACCAGTAATTCAAGAATATGTCACCATTGTAGAAGGAATCAAACCCGCAAATAAATAAATAAATAAAGAAATAAAGAAATAAAGAAGAAATCAGGCAATAAAGAAGCAAGCAGAGAAAAGGTCCCCCTCATAGCCCTCCTCCTTCCTACTTGCAATCCAAGAGGTATTTCTGCTTCCCAGAGGCCTAGGCACTGTTACATTTTATTTATTTATTTACTTATTTCTAGGAGAGATTTTTGCTATAGGACGTGTGTGCTTGCCAGAGAGATAGAGAGAGACAGAGAGCTAGAAATCACCCCCTGGGGGATGGCTGTGCTGAAATTTTTTCTCTCCTGTTTTCCTCTAGGGATTTTGGGATGCATGAACACATGCCTGGTGTAAGCCACTGGGTCCAGGACTCGAACCGCAGTCAACTGTGGGAGTCCAGCAACATAACCATTATGCCATCTGCTGATCCCTGTACTTACATTTTAGTGTCTGTTCTAGGCATTGGGTGTATACATGTTGCGCTCCATGCACAAACATGCATGTAGCAAAGGTATAGTTCTGCTTTTTAGGATGCATTGCATTCTCGTGTTTGATCAAATGTATGTTTCTGCAACTTCCTTTCCCCAGGCTTGAAGAAAGTCCCCGGGGAAGAGCCCAGCTGCACCACACCCTCAGCTGCTGCATGGTCCACGTGCTGTCGATGCGCTGTGTTGAGACACCCGCAGAGTTGGATTACAAACCCTCCACCGACAGCCAGTCTGCCTGGGTTGAAACCACTTTCTGCATATGTGACGTTGAGCACGCTGCTTAGCTTACATCCCAGTTTCCTCATGTGCGCCTTGATGTTTGCATCTGTAAAAAAAATGTGAGCTCGTTGAAGACATCTGTTTCCAATAAGCGAACAAGATGTACTTATATTATAGCTACTAGCGACCACAAAAGAATTGTAAGTGGATGTAGCTGAAACCTAGGTTTTAGCGTTTCTGAACTTAAGAAATGATGTCTTCTATAGTTCCCTAGAAATTTTTCCTTCACAACTTACTGGGCTCCAGACAGAATATCAGTTGATTCCAATGCTTCTTGATTTCACCTTGGCATGTCTTTTATCAGAAATCATATGGAAACTTTTTAATTTATGGGCTTTTATTGCAATCCTCAATTCACCCTGAGTAGTCTATTATTAAGTGTTTTAGAGGTTCTTATTGTGCCTTATCAGGGAATTGTATCTCAGCGCAATTCATCTGTAGTCATTCTGCACAGAGAGAGGCTTTCATATTACCTTTCTTTCATCATACAATGCCAACTCTTGAATACATCATTATTTTACAATGAGCTTATAAATTATTATCATTAGGCAATTTTTCATATAATCTGATTTTATAAACTGTTTCTTTTTATTATCGTTCGAGGGAAACCAGTAAATGCATCTGTCTGTTTTGATCCATCGTGATAACAGTAATAGAAAAACTAAGTAAGAACATCTTACTGAGCCACACACATGCCAGCTCTGTAAGGACTCGTCTAGGACATTTGTATGCAGGGCACCTCCCGCCAGGGCCCTCGCCAATGGGTCACCGTGGCCACTCATCATGGTATCTTACTTGGGGATGCTGAGTCATCAAATGGTCTTAAATGGATGCTTTTTTTCCCTCACAGAAATGAGTATGAAAAATGTAGAAGAAAATATTTTTAAAATGAAGAATAAGCCAAAATGGGTTGCTTAGGAACACATGTCTTGTGGAATGGTGATCCGAGAAAGACACCTCTTGCTGCCACCTCCTCCGTCATCTTGCTTACCTGTTCTTACAGGATGCAGGTTACTTATTTTTTTTTTCCCAGAGAGAAAGAAGAAGGAACATTTTTCACATATGGATTTGAGATCAGTTATTTAATAGCATTTTCTGTGACCGTGGAAATGTTTTATCACCACCCTCCCCAATACGGTGTCCCCACATGTGACATGGAGTACTGTCTAGGACAGTGTAGCTTCATTACTCTGTTACTGCTGGTTTCTATCAGTATGGATAATTGAGAATTGACTCTTTTTTTCCAATCTTGGGACTTCTCTGGATGAAGACAGGTGGCATTTCTTAAGAAGAAGATGGTATTCATGATAACCAACCTTCCCTTGTTCTGGCTGGGTATTACACTCTGTTCTCACATTCCCCTAATCCTCCCACCAGATATGTGAGAAGTACTATCGGGTTGTCAGAAAAGTCTTTTCTTTTCTTTCTTTTCTTTTGGAGAGGTTTTTGCTATAGGGTGCATGTGCTCACCAGACAGACAGAGAGAGACAGAAAGAAAGCGAGAAATCACCCCCCAGGGGGGATGGCCATGCTGCAATCCCTTCTCCTCCATTCTCCTCTTTGGGATCTGGGGCACGCACACACACGTGCCGGGCATGAGTTTTAAGCCACCGGGTCCGGGACGCGAACCGCGGTCGACTACGTGGGAGTCCAGCAACACAGCCATTACACTAACTGCTGGTTCCCTGACAGCCCAATATTCATGCTCATTTTGCGGGTGAGGAAAGGAAGGACATACTGAGAGTTTAGGTGACTGATCCAAAGCCAGACAGCTGCTTGACTGCCCTCTCTTATATCCCTTCTGTGTGTGGGTTTTTAATTCTGGTGCATTCGTAAGTGTGTCTATTTCTACAGCACTTCTACCTTTTTAAAAAGAACTATTTATTTCATTTTATTTATCATTATCATTAGTTTTAAAATTTGCTACAGGGCATGTATGCTCACCAGTGAAAGAGAGAGAGAAAGTGAGAAAGCAAACTAAGTCTGGGGCTTGAACTATGGTTGGCTATGTGGGAGTCCAGCACCCTAACTACCATGCCACCTGCTGGACCCATCTACAGGATTTTAATTACTAAAATTTTATATTCAAGTTCTGATATCTGGTAAGTCAGCCATGCCTCGTGTTCTTTTTCAGATTATTCGCACACATGCCAGAACCTTTGCCCTTTTGCATTAGGGTCTCTCAACTGTGGCACTGCTGACATTTGAGGATGGGTTATTCTTTGTGGCAGGGCTGTCCTGTGTATTTCAGGGTGATAAGAAGCATTTCTGATCTCTATCCCTGGGTCTTCAGACATTGTCAAATGTCCACTTGGAAGTAAAAATCACACGTGGTTGTAAACCATGGTTCTATATGAATTCTATAGCCAGTGTACCAAATTCCCAAAGTATGTCATTTGGGTATTGATTGAAATGTTGTTTAATTTATAGATTAGTTTTAGAAAGATTCACTATCATTATCATATTGAGTCTCTTCAAGCATGAACATAATTTCATCTCTACATTTTCTCAACCTCAATTCATGTCTTTTTAATAACATTCTATCATTTTCCCCATGAAGTTTGCGTATTTCTTTTGTTAAATTAATTCCTGGGCATTTCATAACTTTTTTGTTATAATTAAAAATATCTTCTCTTTTTCAATTCCAATCTCTAATTGGTCATTATTCGTGTAAAGGGAAATAATTCATTTTTTTGTATTTATCTTATACCTGAAAATCTTGTTGAACTCTTTTATTAAACCTAATAGTCTGTCTGCACATCTTCTAGTATTTTCCATGTAGATAATCATATTGTCTGCAAATAACCATGATGTTGACTCTTCTTTTAACATTCTTACACCTTTAACTTTTTCTTTTTTTGAGAGGTTTTTGCTATAGGGCGCATGCGCTCGCCAGACAGACAGAGAGAGACAGAAAGCGAGAAATCACCCCCCAGGGGAGATGCTCCTCTTGGGATCTTGGGCATGCACGCATATATGCCTGGCGTGAGTTTTAAGCCACCGGGTCCAGGCCGTGAACCACGGTTGACTACGTGGGAGTCCAGCGACATAGCCATTATGTTAACTGCTGGTCCCCATACACCTTTAACTTCTCTTCTTCATCTTATTGCATTAGCTAGGCTCTCAGGAAAATGCTGAATAGTAGCGGGGTAGAGGGATACTTTCATTTTACAAACAAAGAAACAAAGACTTGGGTTTGTCTATGGTCATTCAATTAATTAGAACAGAGCCAAAGCTAGAGTGTAAGGTTTACAAACTTCTCTTTTCTTTATTTTTTCTTGCTTCTTTTATTTTGGTTAATTTAATTAATATAAAAACAATTTTCTGTGAGAACTCTTTTGGCTTTAAACCTATGGAAGCCTTACAAGAAAGTTACATACAGTCTTGTACCACCAGAATATAATGCCTCAGTACATTGAAGCTGACACACAACCTCTGTTATTCTTTCATGATAAAGCATGTCAGCGCTTTACAACTAGTATCTACTTGTCTATGAGTATGTTTCCAGTTGGAAAAATCCATGCAGTGTGCCTTTCTTTTGGTTAGCAAGAGATATTAAAAGGATGTGAGTCTTACAATAAAAACAACTAAGTGTGATGGATCACTTAAAATGAAGAAGTCGCTGTGCTAGATACTTAGAAGTATGTTCTCATTATGTTGTTACAACAATGATCTGAGATGCATATTATTACTCTCAGTTTATAAGGAAACTGAACTTCAGAGCATTAAGCAACTTGCCCAAGGCCTCTTGTTTCAAAGTTTGCAGAGCCTGGACTCAGACATGGGTTGGACATCAAATATTTCAAGCATTTGCCCTGTTTGTTCCATATTTTTGTTGGTATCAGGTGTACACATGTGATGTTAATATTGTATGAATTCAAATTCAGTTTGAAGGGTCTAGGCATTATCTCTTTCCAGTGCTTTAGCTTAAATTAATAGAATACATGAAAATAAAGCAAATTAAGTTGTCTCCTGTGTCTCTTCCATATAAATATATACAAAGTAGTAACAGATGCAGTCTATGATAGCAAATGCTTCCAATTTGCTGGGCACATTACACACATTACCTTTGTTTATATAAAAAATTTGGAAGGAAAAGCCTTGTTAGTACCATTTTGGGGATCAGGACACCAGGGTTTATAGAGATTTAGCAACAGCTAATGAAGAGCAAAACCAGACTGCACCCTGCTCTAGTCACTACATGAGGTTGACCAGTTGACTTGTCAGTCCAGCGCCGTGTTTTGGTCAGACTTGATTCTTAGTTGAAACAATGTGTTCCCATGCCTGTATTGTAAAGGATCATTTCCATTATTACGTACTATGTGGAACCCATGAGGGGCTTCTATAAACATGAGTACATGTTCCCAGACAAAGGAGATAATATCTATGACAAACAGCCATTATCTAGAACATCTGTCAGGCTGTTTCTCCTGGTTTTAAATAATCATGGCGTACTCTGATTCAGGTGTACTCTTGAAAACCCAGCAGCTACTCCTGTGATTTCTGTGATCCCCGGCTATGATGAATGAGAATGTCTGTTGTTCATGCATGGAGTACACCACTTAATCAAGCACTTCGGCTTTGGATCCGATTTTCTATATTTTTAACTATAATTATAGCTATAACCATGCTCCTTAGCTTGCTTTATAATTTACATAGTGATTTCACATGCAGTGTCTCATAAACATTTAATCCTCAAAATGGCTCTGCTTGACGGTCATTAATATTGTCCTCACCACAGTATTTTTGAGATTGTCCACGTGTATTGGCAAGGAGGGGCATCCAAGAATAGTGTTCTTTGAGAAGAGTGATTTTCATAATATGGTTTAATGTGGTCCAGTTTTGTTTTAATTATGTGCTGAGAAGAGGATGAAGCAATACAGAATACACAGACTGCTATAATATTAGGAGTTTCAGAAAAGCGTCTTCATTCTATCTTACATATACCTGAATTCCTTTTATGATTAAAATTCAATAAAAAAATTTAAACATGCAAACAATTTATTTAAATACATATTTTATACAAGTCCAAAATTATACAAGTACATTGTTTAAAAATGACATGGAAGACCAGCAGTTGGCGTGATGGCTATGTTTCTGGACCCCCATGTAGTCGACTGCGGTTCAAGTCCCGGACCCAGTGACTTAAACTCATGCTGGGTGCGTGTGCGTGCGTGCCCATGATCCTGAGAGAAGAATGGAGGAGAAGGGATTGTGGCGTGGCCATCCCCCCTGGGGGGTGATTTCTTGTTTTCTGTCTCTGTCTTTCTGGCAAGTGCACGTGCCTGATAGCCAAAACCTCTCCCCCCAAAAATCCAAAAAATTATATGGTTCCTTGGGGCCTGGATTGGTAGGGCATGGTGATTAAGGGCACTGGACTCCCATGCAGCCAACTGCAGCTTGAGTCTTGGACATGGTGGTTGTTTTCTCACTTTCCCTCTTTCTCTCTGTCTTTCTGTCACTCTGTCCCTCTCTGGTCAAATTAAAAAATAAGTAAAGTTACATAAACTAATTCTTTAAAAAATGATATGGTTCCATCATAACCATCTTATGGCTGATATTAAGATGTAGTATTCTACACCATCGTCTTCCTCGCCCCACCATTATTAGGGGGGAGCTGCTTTGAACTCTTTTAGCCATTTGGCACTTTTAACTTCATTTCAGATGAAAAGGTTTTACTGCTATTTGTTCTTGTTCAGTTTTAGATACTACATATGGGGTTCCTGCTGCAGAAGATGAGGAGAGAGAATACTTCCAGACACACCCCCCATACCCCAGCGCCCCATGATGGTTATATCCTAAGTCAATGCCAAATGTGTACATTCTTATAACTCCAGTCAATAACACTTGGCGTAACTCAGACCATGTGTCATGCAAATTTACATTTACTTTCATGTATAACTTTTCTTTGAGTCAATTTCTTTTTAAAAACATTTATTTGTGGGCTAGCAGGTTGCATAGTGGTTAAGGTGCTGAATCTTACATGACTAGCTCTGCTGTCTAAATCCCAGACTCGATCACCTGAAAAACACACTAGATGCATGTGTATGTGCGCCCACAATCCCTAGAGGAGAATGGAGGAAAAGGGATTCTGGCATGGCCATCCTCCCGGGGGTGGGAGGAGGTGATTTCTCACTTTCTCTCTCTCTCTGTGTCTCTCTCTGGCAAACACATACCTTCTATAGCAAAAATCTAAGGAAAAAGAAAAACCGCATTTTGATTATTATTTTTAAAAAATTATTAAGCATTTATCTATTTATTTATTTTGGAGAGGTTTTTGCTACAGGGCGTGTGCGCTTGCCAGAAAGACAGAGAGAGACAGAAAGCGAGAAATCACCCCTCAGGAGGGAGGGCTACGCCACAACCCCTTCTCCTCCATTCTCCTTGGGATCTTGGGCACACATGCACATGCACCCGGCATGAGTTTAAGCCATCAGGTCCAGGACTCGAACTGTGGTCGACTACATGGGAGTCCAGCGACATAGCCATTATGCTAACTTCTGGTCCCTCATTCATTCATTTTCAAACTGTCAGAAGCCTATTTCTTCTTAAGATACTCCAACATTTCAGGAATTCGTGTTTATCATCTCGACATTTCTTGGATTTCCTCATTCTCCTGCTCCAAGGCTGCATGGCCTCCACTAGGCCTGCATACAGCCTCCATCTTAGCAGCTCCCTTAACCAGCGTCTGGTTCTTTTTGCCTTTCTTCTGGGATGGATCTCATGTTTTCTAGATCCCATCTCTTGTCTTTCTTGATTCCTGCCCTCTTTCATTTTAGTGAATGCTATAATTTGGTATATGGTTTGTCCTCCAAAGGTTCATGCTTTGGAATTTGATCCCCAGTGTATTAGGCGGAGATGAGAGCTTTAAGAGGTGAGGTGTAGTGGGTGGTGACTGGCTCACGGAGACATCATTCTCATGAAGGTGTTAATGTGAGACCCAGTGATTCTAGCTGCTATGAGAAAGGGTTAGTTCTTGCAATAACAGGTAGTCGTCCAGGTAGGAGGGCTCCCCCAGGTCTCTCCCTGTGTCTCTCTGTGTTTACCTTTCTTGGCTTCTATGGGCTGTGTTGGGACATAGTTGGCCCGATGCCTACCTCATGCCTTTGGACTTTGCAGCTACCAGAATCTGTGAGCCAAATAAACTTACATTCTTTATAAATTACGCAGTCTCAGATATTTCTGTTAGTGACCCAATAGTGAACTAAGGTAGTGAAGCAGTTCTCCAGTTTCTTCTTGCAAAAGGGTGCCTGCAAGTTAGAGTTTTTGAGGCCTTGACAGCTTGAAAATGCTTTTATTCTAAACTTAACATTTGTTGACAGTTTGAATGAATATAACATTTGAGGTTAGAAATACTTTTTAGATTTGATGTTTCTGTTGAGAAGTACAAAGATATTTTGATTTCTAACCCTTTGCATATGAAATGACATTTTCTGTTCTTCTCTGTCACCAGTACTGTGAAACTGTACTTTGTTGAGCATCTGTTTTCATCATTTTGGTGGACCTTTGATGGGTGCTTTCAATCTGGACATTCATGTCTGTCATTTCTGGTATATTGTATTGAGTTTTTTGTTTACTTATTTAAAATTAATATTCTGCTCTCTGTCTTTGTTTATTTTTTCTTCCTTGAACTCTGCTGGTTATTTGGCCTCCTTAACTGATATTCTCATTTTAAAAGAATTTTAATTTTTATGTTCTATCTCTTTTGTTTTTTTCAAAAGAGCTTTCTTTAAGAATACTTTTCAGGGCCAATGGGTATCGTGGTGGTTAAGGGCTCTGTACTCCCATATGATCAACTGTGGTTCAAGTTTTGGACCTGGTGGCTTGCTTTCTCACATTCTCTCTTTCTCTCTCTCACTCTGTCTCTCTCTGGTCAAATTAAAATAAATAAATAAATAAATAAATAAATAAATAAATAAATAAAGTTAAATAAAATTATTATTATTTTTATTGGAGAGGTTTTTGCTATAGGGCGCATGCGCTCGCCAGAAAGAGAGAGACAGAGAGACAGAAAGCGAGAAATCACTCCCCAGGGGGATGGCCACACCGCAATTCCTTCTCCTCCATTCTCCTCTCAGGATCTTGGGCACACACGCACATGTGCCCAGCATGAGTTTAAGCCACCGTGTCCAGGACTCGAACCACGGTCGACTACATGGGAGTCCAGCAACATAGCCATTACGCTAACTGCTGGTCCCAATAAAATTATTCTTTAAAAAAAAGAATACTTGTTAACCTTCTACTGAAAATTTTCCCCCATCATAATATTTTTAACACTTCCAAGCTTAGTTTTTTGTTCTCTGATTGTTCTCTTTTTATAAAATCTTCTTTTGTTTGTTTGTCTAGGTTTTTGCTATAGAGGAAGTGTGTACATGCATGAGAGAGATAGTGAGAGGGAAAGTGAGAAATCCCACCCTAGGAGGGATGGCCATGCAGCATTCCCTTCTCCTCCTAGAATTTTGGGTACTCATGCACACATGCCCAGAGTGATTTTTAAGCTGCCAGGTCCAGGACTCAAATCTTGTTTGGCCATGTGGGAGTCCAGAGCCTTAATGACTACGCCACTTGCTGGCCCCATAAAATATTAATTTTGATTCACAGATGCAATATTTTTTCTTAATTTCTCTGAAATGATTAATGGTAACTTTTTCTTGCTGTCCATTTTATTTTCCTATGTGGGCTCTGTTTCTTCCAATTTACTTTTTTCTATTTTGCTCTGTTTTGAGGCTGAGGTTTTCTCATATGCTGTTGATTCTTGACTGTCTGCTACAATTTAAAAATGGAACATTCAAAAGATGAGTGGAATCTCTGTGCATACAGATGAGGCTTCTCAACTGCGGGTTCCCCTGTGGGGTGATCACCGCAGGTCATTCTGGGAAGACCCCTAGGTCAAGATCTTCAGGTCTTTTCTCTTGGCATGGTCGAATTTCCTGAAGAATCTCACTTCTTTTTGGAGGGAGTATCTAAAGGCAAGTAAGTAAGTCTGAGTTGAGAGTTGAGAGTTGAGAGTCCTAGTATTTGATGGGAACGAAGGACTGCAGCCCTCCACCTGGCCGAGATCTTAGCGGACAGCCGTGAGAGAAAGTCAGTGTGGACAAGGGTCTTCCAGCACCGCAGTGAGCTGTCCCAGCGGAGGATGTGTGCAGCAGAGATGACCCATCCCTGAGCCCTGCCCCACATGCAGATTCGTGAGCAAGATAAGTGATCGTTTTTGTGAAAGCGCTGTTCTGGAATGTTTTCTAAGGCAATACTAGGGTAATTTAAGAGAGCAGGACTGTGCTCAAGTAGGGTGGAACAGCAGTAGGTTAGAGTACATGAGTAGCTTACGGTGTCAACTCTTATGCTCCTTTCCACTAATACAATCCCTACCACAGAATGTCCATCCACACAATTAGATGTTCTAAGCTCCTTGGTGGAGAAATTCAGCTGATAAGTAGAAGTGATTGGGAAATTGCCTGCTTTTCCTTCTCGTCTTGAACTTGTCCATGATGAATGGGCTCCAGCAGCCATCTTTTTTCTTTCTTTCTTTCTTTTAGAGGTTTTTGCCTTAGGGTGCATGCACTTGCCAGAGAGAGAGAGAGAGAGAGAGAGAGAGAGAAACAGTAAGAGGGAAAGTGAGAAATCACCCCCTGGAGGAATGGCCACACCATAATTCTTTCTCCTCCATTCTCCTCTTGGGATCTTGGGCATGCATGAATACATGCCTGGCATGATTTTTTCAAGCCTCTGGGTCCGGGATTCAAACCATGGTTTGTCAAGTGGAAGTCCAGTGATGTAACCACTATGCCATCTGCTGGTCCCTCACCAGCCATCTTATGACCATGAGATGACTTGAAGATGGAGGGCAAGGACCATGGAAGACAGAGTAAAAAGAAGAGCCCGGATTGATGGAACCAATTCTGGAATATCTCCAAACTTTAATGTGAAAAGAGACAGACCGCTGATCTCTATGAACCACTACTCTTTTGGGTCTCTGACCTACAATATGATGTGACTGTGTCTGAATACTGGGTGTCACTGCAGCCACCAGAACGAAGTTACTCCCAGAGTTCCACCGAACGGTAAGCCATGCTGACTATGTGAGACTTTGTATCTCCAGACACTTAGGACCCCCTGCTCAGTCACTTTGTACCTGCGCTATGTCATTTAACAATGAAACAGCTCTGTGGGTTATTAGCCAAGACAGGCTTAGCTCTCACTTTATATATAAGGCAACCAAGAACCAGAGATGTGGAGAACTGACTTAAAACCATGATGCTACGGGACAGTCAGTTCTACTTTCTTCACTCCAACTCAGAAGTTTTATCTGGTTTGTTAGAGATTTAAAAATACAGAATTTAAGGACCAAGGATTTGAGGTCACAGAGACTTGGGTTTAATTCTGCCACATGATAGTGCTTTATTTATTTATTTATTTATTTATTTTTTGGAGAGGTTTTTGCTATAGGGCATGTGTGCTAGCCAGACAGACAGAGAGAGACAGAGAGACAGAAAGCGAGAAATCACCCCCCAGGGGGGATGGCCACACCGCAATCCCTTCTCCTCCGTTCTCCTCTCAGGATCTTGGGCATACACGCACACGTGCCTGGCGAGATTTTTAAGCCACCGGATCTGGGACATGAACCACGGTCAACTACATGGGAGCCCAGCAACATAGCCATTACGCTAACAGCTGGTCCCGATAGTGCTTTGATCGTAGGGCAATCACAAAAGTTCTTGGTCTATCACCAGTAAAGTGGAGGCTAACAATATTTGCCTTATAGGGATGCAGTAAGGATTAAATGGGATAATGCCTTTGTAGAAAAGTGCATTTTCCAAAAATGGCCATAACAATATCTCCAATCTCCATGGTTGTCTTGAAGATGACTTAACTACTTACACTCAAATCCTTGCCTCAGATCTAAGATGATAGTATGATTAAAAAAAAAAAATTCTGGGCCAGCATGGTGGCATGGTGATTAAGGTCCTGGACTCCCACATGGCCAACCATGGTTCGAGTCCCAGACCTGGTGACTTGAAAAATCACGCTGGGCAAGTGTGTATATGTACCGAAAATCCCAGGAGAATGGAGAAGGGATTATGGAGTGGCTATCCCCTCCGGTGGTTGATTTCTCACTTTCCCTTTCTCTGTCTCTCATGTGCCCTAAAGTAAAAACCTCTAAAAAAGAAGAAAGAAGAAGAAGAGGAGGAGGAGGAGGAGGAGGAGGAGGAGGAGGAAGCAGCAGCAGTTCATTGAGGGGGCAGAGAAGGGACTGAGTCAGAGAATAGAGGGGAATAGTCTGGGGCTCCTTTTCTGTTCCTCTGTTTCCCAGCAGTAACTCTAACTGTTCCGCAGTCTTCTATAACCACGTCTGATGCTGAAATCCCTACCTCTGACTAAAGTGAAGCACTCACTAAATACGAGCTGGATGAATGGGTGAGTCCATATGAATCCTGTTAGAGTGGATAGAACCAGATATTTCAACCATGAAGCACCTTTTACGACTAGAAAAAAGTTGCACCTTGTGAGGAATCTTGCTGAGACAGCTTGTTTACCATAGCCTTTCCGTTGTGAATAGTAACCACAAATATGTGGGAACTTCATAGAGTTTATGGGAAAATGAAATAATACAAGGTTATTTTGCTGCATAATTCTAAAAATCTCTATATAGTTTTTTTCATAATATGCATGTTTCTGTGAACTCTTTGAAGACTATCATATGTAATAAATGCCTATGTCTTAGATTTGAGGCAAGGATTTGAGCATAAGTAGTTAATTGGGAGACGATCCTAAGAAATATGGATAGGAGGGAGTAGATAAGACAAGAGAAAGTGTTAGTGAGCGAGTTGGTACTGTGAGCAATGGGGGTTCAATCCTGCAAGGGGATTTGTGGAGATGGTGTGGAACATGCCCCAGAGCAGTCCCATACACAGACTTCCATCCTATAGAAAATATTTTTGCTAGGCTTTACCATAGGACACATGTACTCACCAGAGAGATAAAGACAGTGGGAAAGAAAGTGACAAATCCCTCTGGGGGAGGCCATGCCATTTTCCATTCTCCTACTGAGATCTTGGGCATGCATGTACATGTGCCCAGTGTGAGTTTCAAGTCATCAGGTCTGGGACTCATGTGAGAGTCCAATGATGTAACTACTATGCCATCTGCTGGCCCCAAAATTGCTTCTTAAATAGAAGTCGGCCCATTTTCCTGGTTTTTTTTTTTTTTTTTTTTTTTTTTTTTGGGGTTTTTTTTTTTGGGGGGTGGTGTCTCCATCAGGGTTTTCACTATAGGGCGTGTGTGCTCATCAGACAGAGAGAGCCATAGAGACAGAAAGTGAGAAATCACCCCCCAGGGGGGATGGTCACGCCACAATCCCTTCTCCTCCATTCTCCTCTCGGGATCTTGGGCATGCACGCACACGCGCCCAGTGTGAGTTCTAAGCCACCGGGTCCGGGACGCGAACCATGGTCGACTACATGGGAATCCAGCGACATAGCCATTACGCTAACTGCTGGTTTCCCCCATTTTCCTGTTTTTGATCTTTTTCATTAGAACTTCAAATCTCATTCTCCCTTATTTAGTATCTGCCTCCTCTACGCCTGAGCCTTGACTGGGTTCCTCAGGCTGGACCAGCTCTCTCCCTGAATGCTCTTTTGTTTTACCTTCATTTAGTTTGACCTTCCTCTGTACTGACATCATTTATGACATGCATGTCAGAGAATATGTCATGGGCCCATATAGATCCTGAACTTTAGCTGTGAAATATTGCTTTCGAGACTTAAAATGAAGATTTTCTCCTGAAACATCTCCCTCACTTGGGCCAGCAGTTAGCATAATGGCTATGTCGCTGGACTCCCATGTAGTCGACGTGGTTCATGTCCCGGACCCGGTGGCTTAAACTCACGCCAGGCACGTGTGTGTGCGTGCCCAAGATTCCTAGAGGAGAATGGAGGAGAAGGGATTGTGGTGTGGCCATCCCCCCTGAGGGGAGGGGGTTGATTTCTCGCTTTCTGTCTCACTGTCTCTCTCTGTCTGTCTGGTAAGCGCACACACCCTATAGCAAAAACCTCTTCAAAAAAAACAAAAAACAAAAAACAAAAAACAAAAACCAAAACATCTCCCTCACTTGTTTCTAATGGGTAGTGAGTGTTACCTGTCTCTTTCTCTCCAATTCTCTCTGTCTCTCTCTTTCTGTGTCTCCCTGAGTCTTTCAATTAAAAAAAAAATTTTTTTAAGGTAAAGTATTCTCTGGTCTCTCAAGCCCCTTTATTGTGCTAATAGGTGCCTCTCCCTATTCTATTTAGGAAAGCACAAATCCAGGCCCATCCCACATGGATCCTGAACTTCAGCTGTGAAATATTGCTTTTGCGCTGCGTGCAAGCACACCACGTATTTTTCAATTATTGCCTTTTAAAGTTAAAATCTAAAGTTTTTTCTTTTTTTTTCAAAGAAACCAGTTTTGTTTCACTTTTTATGCCTTAGTCTTCTGGTTAGGTTGACGCATGTATGGGGGGAAAAACGTCGTCGTTGATTGCAAATCTTCCCAGGAACCAGGCAGTGGATCCTGCAGTGCTGCTGGTTCACTGCTTCAGGGCTGCGTTGTTCATTCCTCCAGCTGCTGAGAATGATGTCAGAGGCAACTCAACTGAGTCCTGGATGTGCCCTTGACTGAAGAGAGTCACACTGACCACACTGGTCAACATGGAGGTCCATGGTAGGAGACAACTCTCCATGGGTCACCTGCTCCCGAGTTCCCTGTGCCACCTGCTCAGGAGGTCCCTGTGCCTAAACCCAGCAGGCACAAGTGCTGGATTCACAGTGAAATAGAGTTTCTTAGAAGCAGGACTGGTGATAAAGGGAACCAGCTTCCATGTGGCCAACTATGTGGTTGGATGGAGCATGGATTGTGGCATAACCTCGCCCCATTGGGAGGTAATTTTTTTCCTCTTGCTTTGTCTTTCTCTGGCCAGCACACATGCTCTCTTGGAATGTCTTCTTTCAAGCACTAGATTCCTTGACTGACACAAAAGGTCTTGGGCTCTGGATGAGTTGCAATGGGATACCTAAAGGATTATTATTATTATTTTTTAGAGGTTTTTGCTATATGGTGTGTGTGCTCACCAGAAAGACAGAGAGAGAGAGACAGAGAGACAGAAAGTGAGAAATCACCCCCCCCCCTCAAGGGGGGAGGGCCATGCCAGAATCCCTTCTCCTCCATTCTTCTATCAGGATCTTGGGCACGCACGCACACATGCCTGGCATGAGTTAAAGCCAGAGTTCGGGATCAACTACGGTGGACTACATGAGAGTCCAACGACATAGCCATTATGCCAACTGCTGGTTCCCAAATCTAAAGTTTGTTTTATCATCTTTTTTCTTACTTTTTATTTTACATTTTCTTCTTCTTTCCTTTTCTTTAATTATTTTCCTTTTTCTTTATCTTTCCTCATTGGCTTCTCAGTGCCAGATCCAAGTGAACAGGATCTAAACATCTGAATGCAATCAGGGTCAGAATATTTCTCTATTCCCACTGATTCTGATGCACAAAGAGTGAAAAGGGAACAGAAGAGAGATTGCAGATCACCTCCTCCTTTGTGCCTCTGAACGCTCAGATTGAACTTCAATAATTAGGAAGAAATGCACCATCTATCAGATGATTAGCAATCACCACAGGGTCACGAGAACTATGGAAAAACAAGAAAATACCTCTCCTCCAAGGAAAAATAATAACTCCTCTTTATCCTCAGACAGTATGATGAAATTCATGGAAATGTCAGATAAAGAATTTATAATTTTCATGGTGACAAAGTTCACAAAGATCGAAGAGAAGAGAGATAATGATCTGCCAAAGAGGCAGGGGTAAGGAGCTGATGAGTTCCAGGAGGTGAGGAAATTCTTGCAAGATATAAAAGAGGAAATTCCCACTATAAAAAAGAATCAAATGGACCTGTTAGAGATGAAGACTGTAATACAGGAAGTCAAAACCTCCCTTGAAAGTATTAAAAGCAGACTAGATCATACCGAAAATCGAATCTTAGATGTAGAAGATAGAATCACTGGCCTAGAAAAATCCACCACGAACACTGAGAAAATTGCCCCCCCTCAAATGAGATTAATATATGAGAAATACTAGATACTGTCAAATGTCTGAATATCTGGATAATTGGTATCCCAGAAGGGGAAGAGATTCATAAGGGCATTGACAATGTAATCCATGAAATCCTGGAAGAAAATTCTTTCCAAACCTAGAGAGGCATTCAAAGATCCAGTCCCAAGAAATACAAAGGACCTCAAATAGAATCAACCCAAGAAGATCTTCTCCAAGACACATTATAGCCAGATTGACCAAGACCACAAAGACAAAATACTAACGTTGGCAAGAGAGAAATGGCAAGTTACCTACAAAGGATATCCCAACAAGCTGACAATGGACTTCTCATTGGAAACAATGTGAGCAAAGAAAGAATGAGAAAATATATTCAAAGTGTTAAGGGAAAAGCAATTTCAACCAAGAATACTGTACCTGGCAAGATTATCTTTCATATGGGAAGAAAAGACAAGAACATTTTCAGATCAACAAAACCTGAAAGAATTTACCAACACCAGATAAGATCTCCAAGAAGTTCTAAAGGGACTGGTATACCAGGAAAATTAAATACAGTAGCACAGAAATAAGAGTTCAAAAACTAAGAATATGGTCAACTTAATCATGGGGACAAGTCTGGAGTTGAATATTATATCCCAGAATTTAATTGGGAAAATTGAACTACAACAGAAAATAAATTAAGTACATGAGACCAAACTGGTGAAATAGAATTTTATGACTTTTGACTAAAACATTGCTGATTTTCTTCTAGGCTTTGTTTTCTGATTTTAAGGAATTTTGTCTTGTCTTGAACTGCCAATAGGTTTGGGTACCTGCTATTTGAACAGAATTCCAACCTGTTTCCTGACTTTAAGTTTTTTTTTTTTTTTTTTTTTTTTTGGG
>NW_006202562.1:4261125-4270205 GCF_000334495.1 Tupaia belangeri chinensis | reverse complement strand
CGGCTGGTCCCCCTGGCTTTAAGTTTTAAGCATAATTCCTTAGCATTTTTTGATTTATTAAAGCTAAAACTGCTTTTTTTTAAATTAAAAAATATAGGAAAAATACATAATTAATTACCATAGTAAACTATATAGCATCAGCTAGGTGGTACCTTATAATATATTCATTCTACTCAGAATTTCATGCCTAAAGTCAGACACGTACTCACAGATATGTATGTATCAGCTGAACTTGCTATGGAAAGTAGTTAGATTATTTAAGAAATTTTAAATTTTAAATCAATCAAATGTGGGGAGAAAAAAGGAATGGAAACCAACTATGGACACCTGAGATAGTGTGGGAGGAGGGTGGGAAATGGCAGAGGGTGAGAAATAGGGGGAAAAATATATATATGAAACTAGAAATGGAAAATTATTGGCAATAACATGTATGATTAAGCCACTATACAGTATATGCTGGATGGAAATCACATTTTGTATGCTGTGATGGTGCTCAGTGAATGAATGTAAATTAATTAATTAAAAAAAAGTCCCCCCCCGACACACACACAAAAGAAAAAGAAAAAGAAAAAGAAAAAGAAAAGAGACTATGTCATGGTATATGCCTGCTTTGGAATACATCTTCTTGGGACCAGCAGGTGGCATGGTGGTTACTCCCACATGGCCAACACCATTCAAGTCCTAGACCCAGTGGCTTGAAAATTACACTGGACGTGTCTGTATGCGCCCTCAATCTCAAGGGGAGAATGGAGGAGAAGGGGTTGGAGCATGGCCATTTCCCCCTGTGGGGGGTGATTTCTCACTCTCCCTCTCTGTGTCTCTCTGTTGACCACATGTGCCCTATGGCAAAAACCTGAAAAAATAAAAAAAGAAAAGAAAAGAAAAGAAAAAGAAAAGGAAAAAGAAAAGAAAAGTAAAAGAAGCACATCTCCTTTTTTAATTAAAAAATTTTTTTGTTTATTTTTCTTCTTCCTCCATGAATAAGCGTGTCATAGAGACAATACCCCTAATAGGGTCTTGGCGCCACAATCCACCTCCAAATTCAGCCAGCTGCAGATCACGGGCATGCTCAGTCTGGTGCACTCAGAGAGGTCTCTGGACACGAACCTGGAACCCTCCCAGGCCAGCCTCACACAGCACCACATTTTATCACTGTGCCACTGTCTGGCCCCTCCTTTTCTGATTTTTCTAGGAGTACACAGCAGATGCTGCCTTCCCTATAGCCCACTGCCCTTTTTTCACTTTGCCGTGCCCTGGCCCAACTTCCAACTGGCGGGACGGCATTTGCTGATCTGAGCCTGCTGCCCACTTGTGTGGCTGTCATTGGCGCTGACAGCAGACTGATAATGAGCCCGTTCTTGGCTGCCCTCCTTCCTGTCCTTACCTCACCTCCCTATTCCTCTACCAGTGTTTTCTTCAGCCTCCCAAATAAATTACTTGTGGATGAATCCCTAACGTAGGGTCCAATTGTAGGTGAACCTAAACTAAGATTTAGTTTTAAGTTGAAGGTTAATTTTAAGCCAAGTATATGGCGTTCTATTTCTTGTTCCATCAAGTCTAGTCACTGTGTCCTGATTCTTCACAATCTAAGATGAGACATGTTCTTCCCCTTACTCCCTCCTTCTGTCTTCTTTGCCATGTAACCGTCTAGCTGTATCTTTGTTTTTACATTGTGTAAGTGTTGACACTCATATTCTGCAGCCATATTTGAATCCTCTTGAGTTTGTTTCTATAGATTGAGTCTAAAAGTTGAAAATCAATTAACTTAATATATATTTTTTATGCCTTTATATCTCTATTTAATTGTAGAACCAAGTAGTGTTGCTTTTCTCTCTTTTGAGTTCAATGTCAAGAATCTTACATCACTCAAAGGAGATTGTTTCTAGCACCAAAGATGAATGGCATCTTCTTACACTTGAACGGTTTCTCAAAATCATGCCACATGTTAGTCTGGTACATAGCCGGAACTTGATTCTTTTGTATTGCTTTGGCTTTAATTGTTTTTCTTTCTTCTTTTCTCTTTTATGTCAGAGGGCATGAGCACCTGTCTGTGAGAGAGAGAGAGAGAGAGAGACAGACAGACACACACACACACACACACACACACAGAGCAGTCCTGATCATGTAATGCTTTTTCTTTCACTACAATCTTTCTTCTGTCATCTCTCCCTACTGTCAAGATTCTAGGCATGCACAGGTATGCAACTAGTGTGTTTTTCAATCTAATGGAGCCAGAACTTGAACCTTGGTCTGCCATGTGGGAAAACACGGCTTTGGATGTCAGTATCCACTCGGGTCCTGACTCAGGCTGACAAAGTTTGTTCACTTTGGAGAAGAAAGCTTGGTTGTTGTTTTCGTCTTTCCCTTCGAGAGGCAAAAGGCAGAAGCCTGTGTGGCTCTGCCCTCTCTGTACCCAGGACTAGAAGAAGGCACAGCAGGGCAGTGGGTGAGGCATGAGTGAGGGTAAGGCTTAGTGGTTGGGGGTAGGTTTCTAAGTCCTCTCCCTCTTGGCAGACCGGTTTGCCCATTTGCCCACCTCTGGGGCTGCTGACGATGGAGCCTGAAGTTTTTTGGGAGCGCCAGCGGATGGCCTTCTCACTGTGGTCCCTTCCTGCACACTTGAGCCACCGCTGGCTCCACACAGGTCTACTCGGGCCTCGACATTTTCTTGTAGCAGGTTCCGTTTCGTAGATCGGGAAGTGTGTGTTAGGGACCAAGTGCGATCACCTGCAACCATGGAAGAACAGCCAAGACTACAAGAGATGTTTTTGACATCTCTCATCGTTTTTGTTTTTGGTTTTGTTTTTGTTTTCTTTCTTCTTTTTTTCCCCTTCATGTCACAATCTTCCATTTTCAACCTCTTGTGTCACTGGGATGACAGGCACTGCCATGCCAGGCCTTTGGCTATGGGTGCCCAACCCAGGCCTCCCTGGGGCCCCAGCTGTGGAGGCAGCATCTTCACAACATGTGCTGCATGACTGCGCTGTCTAGTTCTTGGGCCGTTGGTTTCCTTACCATCATCTTTTGTGCTTCAGAGGTTTTTATTATTAGTATTTTTTATTCCTTCACAATCACTGTGAAGCTTCATAAGAGAGGAAGAAGACACGTGCTTAAACCCACCCCACTCTATGATTTGCTCATTTCAGAAAAGTCTGCTTTGGATTCATGTTCCTGATCTTAGAGCAGATCCTGGACTCGGCCAGGCCCTAGAATAAAGACTCCCCTCGGTTTCCCTTACACTAGGTCCCTTAAATACCTGTGCATTTGCGGAGAGGTATGGGGTAGAGGCAGAGGCAGTGGAAGGCAGCTGCGGAGGTGGTCTTGGCAGTTCCTCCGGGTCCCAGGTGACTGTGCGGGATCCCTAAGGGCCATCCCAGCTCACAAAACAGAAGCCGCTCTTAATCAGCAGTCGGCTCTGGGGGAAGTTCACCGACTGCCTGGAGTGCCTTGAGCCTAGCTGTCAGGAGATGTGAGGTCTTACTCCCCACTCCAGTGTAGGTGGCTTGGTGATTAAGGCTGCTGGATTCCCACACGGCAGACCACGGTTTGAGTCCCGGACCTGGTGGTTTGCTTTCTCACTTTCCCTTTCTCTCTCTGATCAAATTAAAAAGTAATAATAACAAATGGAATTAAATAAATAAAAATTGAAAAGAAAAATCTTTCTGGCCCCGCTTGATGAGACCAGCTGTGACAATTACAGTGTTCCTCGTATTGCCCTTCCCAGTGCACTTGGACCCCCTCCAGGAGAACACCCTGAATCCCAGCAATCCCACTTGTGGGTGCCTCTGCCCAGGCTCATTTTCATGGAGAGCCAGCTGGGAGTCCAGGCTGCCCAAGGGTCAGCCCTCCTTCTGCGCCCAGAAGGGCGACTCCAAAACCCGCTGGTGCCGGGACGAGGCCGCTCTTGGCTGCTTGTCCCTGCCACTCAGCTGCCCATTGTTCCAGACCCACACTCGAGCTTCTCGGGCTGTGCCCATCTCCAGCAGCTCCGAGTGGGGCCACCAATTAAAGGAGGAAACAAAACGTTTCCTGCCAGCGCGGCCCCGGCCCTCTCCACTTCCTGTGGCCGTGGGTGTGCGTGTGTTTCCCGCGGCGGCTGCTCGCCCCCGCCATGCTCCGTGTGTGTCCTTTTCGACATCTTCATTATTCCTCATTAGCTTCGGTTTCCTCTCCCCCCCTTTTACATGTCCGTTATTTCCAAGCCTTTAGCCACACAGAATGAGGGGCGCCCCTTTCCTGTGCCCTCGGGAGCTGCGCCTCCCCTGGCATCTCAGAACAGGCCCGTCACCTGCGGGTCCCAGGCAATGGCACTCGGCCACTTCTCGCCACAATGGAAGCTCTCAGAGCCGCCGCCAAGCCTGGGCCAGGAGCCAACACGCCACAGAGAGGCAGCTCGGCGGAGGGAGGGGGGGCGAGGCTGGCAATCAGACCCTCACCCAGCGGCGCTCACTCGCTGTGGGGTCCGGAGCAAGTCACTTGACCTCCGCTCAGCTCCTGTCCCAAGAGGAAGTCAGAGTGGCCTCCCACAAGATGCTGGAGGAGCCGCCAAGGAGGGCAGGGTGCCTCCCAGCCCGGCCTGAGACCCACCAGTCTTTCCGATGGTCCTCTTGTAAACCCCCCCCAACACACACACACACGCACAAGCGTACACTTATTTGTGCATTCTAGTTTGTTCTCTGCCTAATTACTCAATACCTGAAACTAGGTGGATCATAAACACAGAGGTTAGTTCAGCTTGAGGTTTTGGAGGGCCAAGGTCGAGGGGCTGCATCTGGTGAAGGTCTTCTCGGAGGGGACTCTGCGGAGTGCTGGCTGGTGCAGGATGTCCTAGAGTGAGATGCGAGCCCAGAGCGTGTGTTTGTGTCTGCTCAGGAAGCTACAGGGGGTGAGTGACGACAGGCCCCACCCTGATGGCAAGTCCCACCCCAGCCACCTGCCGAAGGCCCCGTACTGCAGCACAATGGGATTCCGTCTTGGCCTCCCCATGCCTTTACCATGGCTCACCTCATTTCTGCAGCTCAAACTGGGGGACACGTGCAAGCCTTACTATTGCACACACACAGACACCCATGGGCCCAGAGACACCAACAGAAGTACACATGCATGCAGATGCAGTCACACACAGACGTGGCCAGACTCAGACACAGATGTCCACGTGCGGACACACAAATACATGCACACACACACATCCACAGAGTAATTCTCACACCAAACCATGTACGTGTACACACACACACACAGACATGCCCCCTCACACAAATGCATGCTCACCACAGCCAGGGCATGTGTAAAGGCGTGTCTGTGAGTGAAAGCTCAGTGAAATAAACATGAACAAAACACTTTTAATGTCTCTTTGTATAAAGGAAATAAACTGCCCTGGCGGATCGTCCCTGAAATTGCACCCGCTTTTCCTCTCATTCAGCACTCAGCAAGCAGCAGTCTGTGCATGGCAGTCACAGGGCCTGGCACAGTTCGGGGTGACAAAATGTTGACTGTTGCCCCAGACCTTGGGAGCCTCATAAGCTAGCCAGGACACACAGCAGCTAACCACTGGCAGCCCCGTAGCCAAGTGGTGAGGGAGCTGGATCCCACATGGTTCACTGCAGATCAAATCCTGTTTCCGGCAGCTTCAAAATATGCCAGGCAGGTATACGGGTGCGCCTCACATTCCAACAGGGTGGGGACATGGAGAAGGAATTGTGGCGTGATGCACCCCACTGGGAGATGCTGTCTCCCCCTTCCTCTCTTCTCCCTCTTTTGACAGTGAGCATGTGTGCCTTCTGGCAATTAAAAAAAAGAGAGAAAGAGAGAGCCAGTAAGTGGCACGGTGGTTAAGGTGCTGGACTCCCATATGGCCAACTGTGGTTCAAGTCCTGGACCTGGTGGCTTGCTTTCTCACCTCCCCCTCTTCTCTCTCTTTGTCTGTCTTTGGTCAAATTAAAAATAAATTAATTATACTAAATAAATAATTCTAAGAGAGAGAGAGAGAGCAGTAATGTCTTGGCATGCAGCGGTAGACAGCTTACTGGGGGATCTAGTAGTGGCACGGAAGACGGAATAGTGTACCCTGCCAGAGAAGGAGGATCAAGGAAGGCTGCATGGAGGAAGGGGCTCTTGATCTGGCTGGCCTTTCTGGGCAAGCCAGGCACCTCTGAGGGGCCATGGAAACACTGACCTGGACTGGGTTTCAGAGCCACAGACAATAGCCCTGACTCCAGAAATTCGTGGTGAACATGTGGCGAAGAGCGAAGTGTCCCACTTGTTCTTTCTCCTTTGATGATGTGGCCTCATGTGCCTGCCATGGCCACAGCATGTCTGCGTTTCTGGCGACATCTGAGCCACTGCACAGCATTCCAGCTGGTGAGCCACAGCCGGCCCCGCTCAGGCCCTGCACACCTTCACGTTCCTGCTGTGATGTCCTCCTGGAGTGGTGTGTCTGTGGCCACAGTACGCAGACAGCCTGCATCCCCCCAGGGGTCACAGTGGGATTCCAGTTTCACATGCTCCTCCAGAACTTTGCATCACCCCATGGGAGGTGGAGCCTCTTTCTGTCCCTGGGAACCCGGGCATGGCTTTATGAATGAGCAGGATGCAGGGCCCAAGGCTTGTCCACAACGGTGGGAAGGTTTGCTCGGGAGACTGGTGTTGTTTTGGTGCAGGGTTACCTATCCTGAAGCCCCTATCCTCTCGCCCCATGGAGAGACCACATGAGGGTAGAGAGATGCCAGGGGCACCCCCAAACTTATCTCCTGCCGCTCCAGCCCATCTGCTTGTATCTCCCCAACCCAGGTGCCAGCCATGAGCCAGGGGCCCTCTGAGGACTCCAGCCCGGCCCTGGCCACCCTGCCGACACCAACTAGAGCAGAGCCGTGCTCCTCCTGCCGAGCGCCCTGCAAGGGTCTGCTCAGGAACCAGCAGGTGTTGCCGGCTTTGATTGCTTCCTTCCTTTATGACAGAAGAGGGGAAGAGAGACAGAGATGGGTATTTAATTCATTTATTTTTAGCGAGATTTTTGCTATAGGGTGTATGCACTTGCTGGAGAGATGAGAGAAAGAAAGTGAGAGATAGAGAAAGTGAGAACTCACCCCTGGGGGTGGTGGGGATGGCCATGCCACACTCCCTTCTCCTCTATTCTCCCTCTCGGGACTTTAGGCATGTACACACACATGCTTTGTGTGAGTGTCTAGCTGCCAGGTCTGGGACTCAAAGCTAGGTCGGCCATGTGGGAGTCCAGTGCTTAACCACCACTTCACCTGCACCCCTCACCCCTCAAGATAGGCATTTTTGATAGCGTTTCACTGTGCTGTGATTCCCCCACCTCAGACTCCCAACTAGCCAGGACATAGGCCGGCACAGCCATGCCCCGTGTGTTCAGACTGACCTGGGAATTGAACCCAAGTCTCCCCAGTGGTGGCACTTCCTGTGCACCACCACAGTCAGGCCTGGAGGTTTGCTCAGTCAGAGATGGTTGGAGCATCAGTTCCAAGAAAAATTTGGTCACGTTTGCCCTTGAACGCTGAGACAAGTCTTACGAAACCTTGGCTACCTTTAGAGACCTCATTCAAAGAGGCAGAGCATTCATGTGTGGACGTTGAAAAAGTTGGACGTCTGCTGGAAACACGGGAGAGGAAAGCTCAGTGTCCACAGAGACCCAGTGCCTCTCCCCAGGCATCTTCCTCCCGCAGCCCTGTCTGCATGCGCGTGGCTTCATACAGACACACGACTGTGCAGAACACCTGCAGCCCTGCCTCCTCCCACGCCTGGCTGCTTCTCTGCCAGGTGTGTGTGACATGACCGTCAGTCATAAAACACTGTCCAGTGAAATGAGGAGGGACAGCCCATGGCGTGTTTGGGATTGGTCTCTGAATCCACGTGAACACCGCAGAGCAGGCGGAACTCCCACACGGACAGAAGGGTCAGCCTGGACAGCTGGGGAGACCTGGAACCAGGGCCCTCCTGTCGCACCCAATCCATGATGCGTGATGTGACATGACTGCCTGGAGCTGCCTTCTGTTCCACAGGGGAAGTGAACAGGTGGAGAGGGAACATCTCGACTTAAAAACACATGTTTAAGGATCAGCAGTTAGCGTAATGGCTACATCGCTGGACTCCCACGTAGTCGACTGCAGTTAGAGGCCCAGACCCAGTGGCTTAAACTCATATCAGGCGCGTGTGTGTGGGTGTGCCCAAAATTCTGAGCGGAGAGTGGAGGAGAAGGGATTATGGCGTGGCCACCCCCCTGGGAGGTGATTTCTTGCTTTCTGTCTCTTTGTCTCTCTCTATCTTTCTGGTGCACACACACGCCTTATAGTGAAAACCTCTCTTGAAAAAAATACATACTCTATAAAATTATTTGTGTTTGAGAGAGAACACTCAACAGGATCTTTTAGAAACATTTTTGTCATCATTATTTTTTTATCTTGCTACAGGATGGGTGTGCTCACCAGAGAGTGAGCAAGAGAGGAAGAGAGGGAAAGTGAGAAAGCAAGTCGCCAGGTCTGAGACTCGAACTGCAGTCAGTCCTGTGGGACTCCAGCACCTCAACTGCCATGCCCCCTGCTGGCCCCTCAAGATGTTCTATGCTGCAGTCCAGCCCAGCCTTAGCCAGCCAGGGTCATGAGCATGTGTGTGCACACCTGGTGTGTGCGGGGAGACATCAGCGACCTTCCTGTGAGGCCTCTTATTAATGCTGCCCCCAAAACTTGCTTAAACCATTTCCACCCACTCACGAATAAGCATGTTTATAAAATATAGTAGTCATGAATTACAAATTACTGGGAAAATGAAATAGAAATAGATATTAAAAATTCAAGCTTAAGGGGCCAGCAGATTGAGTAGTGGTTATGGTGCTAGACTCCCATATGGAGTCCACCACTCCCTGTGTTTCGAGTCCTGAACCCAGTGACTTGAAACTCACGTGGGGTGTGTGTGTGTGTGTGTGTGTGCATGGGTGCCCAAGATCCCAGGAGGAGACTGGAGGACGGCAGCATGGTCATCCCCCTGCAGGTGATTTCTCACTTTCCCTCTCACTGTCTCTCTTTCTTTTTTCTTTTCTTTTCTTTTCTTTTTTTTTTTTTTTG
>NW_006202562.1:4233263-4260780 GCF_000334495.1 Tupaia belangeri chinensis | reverse complement strand
GGATTGCGGCGTGACCATCCCCCCTGGGGGGTGATTTCTCGCTTTCTGTCTCTATGTCTCTCTCTGTCTGTCTGGCAAGTGCACGCGCCCTACAGTGAAAATCTCTCCAAAAAAAAAAAAATTGTGCACTCGTCGAGAGAGACAGAAAGAGAGAGTGAGATGGACTCAATGCCGCAATCCTCCAGCCTCCATAGGTTTTTGTCATAGGGTGGGCACCACCACGCCCTCACTGTCTCTCTTTCTGGTGAGCACATACCCTAAGGCAAAAAACTCTACCAAAAAAAAAAAAAAAAAAAACGAAAGAAAGAAAGAAAGAAAGAAAGAAAGAAAGAGAAAGAAATCGAGCTTAAACTTATAATTAGAGTGAATGGACCTAAAGTGTCTGTCTGGCTTTGGGCCGAGTCTGCAGACGTGCCCTCCTTCACCACGCCTGTCTTGCCATAGAGTAGGACGAGCCGCGGGGCGCCACCTGGGACCCGGGACCGCTGTGAGTCACACAGGGTGAGGGAGCAAGCAGAAGCTGTTCCATGGAGCAGCTGCGGAAAGGGAAGAGAGTGAGGGAGAAAGACGAGTACACGGGCCTGAGCGCAAGGAGAGAGAAGCGGGCTGTGAGGCTCCGAGACCAGAACTTACCTTCCCCGAGTGGACTTAGTTCACTTTTTGTTTTGCAGCCTGATTTGAAATTTAAAAAAAAATATATATATTTGCTATGGGGGGCAGCTGGCTGGGGTGGCATGGTGGTTAAGGGCTCTGGACTCCCACATGGCCAACTCCCACATGGTTCGACTCCCGGACCTGGCGGCTTGCTTTCTCACTTTCTCTCTTTCTCATTCTATCCCTCTCTGGTCAAATTGAAATATATCAATAAATGGATAAATAATGTTAAATAAAATAATTCTTTACAAAAATTTTAAAAAATATTTACTATGGGGTGTGTACATTCACCAGAGAGAGACAGAAGAGAGTGAGAGAAAGAGGGAGAGTTAGAAAGCACCTCCCTCCCCAGGAGGAGGGACACTTCTGTCCATTCACCTCTATTCTGTGCTTGAGACTTTGGGCATTCAGGCATGCATGTGCATATTCCTGGCTTGTTTTCTGAGCCGCCAGGTCCAGGACTTGAACTATGGAGTTAATTGACCATGTGGGAAGGGTTTTCCACTCCTGACATTACTTTCACCTCTCTTGCTTTCTGATATGCTTCTTGAGTACCACAAGAAGCACAGTCTTACATTCAGTTGCGCTACCCACGCCACGCTCTCTCCTCATCCAGCCTTGCTGCCTGAAACTCTTACCTATGTTGTGTTACAATACTGCTTACATAGCGATTCAAGGCACCAGCAGTTGGCATAATGGCTATGTCGCTGGACTCCCATGTAGTTGACTGCGGTTTGAGTCCTGGACCTGGTGGCTTAAACTCACGCCGAGTGCGTGTCAGTGCATGCCCAAGATCCCGAGAGGAGAATGGAGAAGGGATTGAGGCGTGGCCATTCCCCTGGGAAGTGATTTCTCACTCTCTGTCTCTCTGTCCTTCTGGCGAGCACAAATGCCCTATAGCAAAAACTTCTCCAAAAGAAAAAAAATGTACATAGCGATTTAAGAGAGTGTTAAATTCCCAGTACTTGGGGGAAGCATCTGCAAAAATCTGGTGTGATAGTTGTGTCAACTTACTAAACTATGTGCATACATGGAAATTTCACTTTCATTATTTTATTATTCTTTTAGAGGTTTTTACATTAGGGCACATGCATTTGCCAGGGAGAGAGAGAGAGATGGAGAGACAGAGACAGTGAGAGGGAAAGTAAGAGATCACCCCCAGGAAGATGGCCATGCCACAGTTCTTCTCCATTCTCCTCCCGGGATCTTGGGCATGCATGCACATGTGCCCAGTATGATTTTCAAACCACTGGGTCCAGATGGGAACCACAGTCAGTCACGTGGGCGTCCAGTGACATAAAAGCCATGCCATCTGCTGGCCCCTCACCTTCATTATTTACACCAAAGAAATATTGTACCTGTGCACAACGAAGTGTGTGAAAGGGAATATAAATTTGCTCACAACCGAAATACCCATCAAGGAAAGGGGAATGGATAAATCCACTAAGATTCTCGGGACCAGCAGTTAGCATAATGGCTATGTCGCTGGACTCCCATGTAGTTGACCACAGTTCGAGTCCCGGACTCGGTGGCTCACGCCGGGCGCGTGTGCGTGTGTGCCCAAGATCCTGAGAGGAGAATGGAGGAGAAGGGATTGCGGTGTGACTATCCCCCCTGGGGGGTGATTTCTCACTTTCTGTCTCTCTGTCTCTCTCTGTCTGTCTGGCAAGTGCACGTGCCCTATAGCAAAAACCTCTCCAAAAAAAAAAAAAAAAAGATTCCCCACACAAGGGAGTACTCTACAATGGCTAAGAAGAACGAGGCGTGTCTGCGAGGAGGAGCGTGGGGAGACCTCTAGAGGGCGCGCTGAACGAAGAAAGCAGTTTCCAGATACTATTCTAGCAAGAAAGCATTTCCAGAAGAAACGAATCTCTCTCCTCCAGTGGAATGCACTCCTGCCGGTAGTCTAAGGTAGTCAGGGTGAACGATGCACAGAGTCGACTTTGTGAGGCGGCGTTCAAAATGACGACAGGTTTTTAAGGAAAGAGAAGAGGAAATTGGAAATGAGGGCCGGGAATGACTTTAGCTCTGTTTTGTTGCAGATTTTTTTTTAAACCAAGAAGTATTACTTATGTCTTATTTATGTTGTTATACTATAATGCCAGAAAATTGGGGATGCTGACATGCCAACAAGGGGACTTCGAAAAGTTAATGGAAAATGGAATTAAAGTATGAGTTTATTTTGATGCCGACAAATTTGAAATCCATGCCACACGCATTCCCCATGAGCTTTTGGAGCATCCCTTGTGTTAGATCTCCCTGTCTTCACCTGCCTGTCCTGACGGATTGCCGTGTCTGTCAGAACAGAGTCAGGGTGAAGACAGGGAGGAGACGGGACCACTTGCAGGGGGGAACTTGTGGCCCGCCATGGCTTGCCGACAGCCAGAGGGCTGAGTGCAGTTCTGCTCTGCTATCAGCCTAGGCTGCCACAGCCCTCCGAGGTGAAGGGCATTTGCAGCTGCCCCAGGGCAGGAAGAGCTAAGCCACCTGGCTGAAGATCTTCCTATTCAGACAGGCAACTCTGGGGAAACTATCCTACCTCCTAGCTCCACCCAAGGTCAAATGGCATAGTAGTTCATTTCAATAACAAAGCCTTTAGGATGGTGCCTGGTACAGAACAAACTCCCATAAATATAATCTATGTCTATTCATACTCAAAAACTTCCCCTCCTAACCCAGAGAGTCTCCAGGAACTGCGATGTTTAATCTTCATTAAGATCAAGTCGATGTGGGACCAGCAGGTGGTGTGGGGGTTAAGGCGCTGGACTGGAACATGGCTGATCACGGTCGGAGTCCTGGATTTCTCACTCTCTGTCTCCTCTGCTCTCTGTCTCTCTTGGGCAAGCTCACAAGCACTATGGCAAAAACCAAAAAAAAAAAAAAAAAAAAAAAAGGCGTTGAGCCCAAATTGGTGGTCTCTGATGGCTGGGAGCTCTCAGTGTATCGGAACCTCTTCTCTCATTTCAGATCCTTGACAAGTAGAATCATGGGAAGGTTCGAAAGGGCCTTGGTGGGACACCATTCTGCAAGTGGAGAAACTGAGGCACACGGAGGCGATCACGTGGCTGGTTCTCCCAGAAAGTTAGCGCAGAATCGGCCCAGTGCTGCCACCTCCTGCGGCCTGGCAGGCTGTGTCCACCCTCAGCACGTGCACGGCTGACAGAAGGGAGAGGAGGAGGTGGTGTGTGGAACCACGCAGCCGCAGTTCTCACCAAAGACGGAGTTACTCCACTTGGGAAATGAAGCACAAGGCCCTGTGGCTGTGGCGGCCTCTTTTCTTTTCTTTCTTTTTTTGGGGGGAAGGTTTTTGCTATAGGGTGCGTGTGTGCTCGCCAAACAGACAGAGAGAGACAGAGAGACAGAAAGCAGGAAATCACCCCCCCAGGGGGGATGGCCACGCCACAATCCCTTCTCCTCCATTCTCCTCTTGGGATCTTGGGCATGCACGCACACACGCCTGGCATGAGTTTAAGCCACTGGGTCCGGGACGCGAACCGCGGTCGACTATGTGGGAGTCCAGCGACATAGCCATTACACTAACTGCTGGTCCCCCTCTTTTCTTTTTTAAGAGGGTTTTTGCTCGCTGGAGAGAGACAGAAGTAGAGAGATGGAAAGTGAGAAATCTCTCTCCAGGGGCATGGCCACACTGCAATCCCTTCTCTTCCACTCTCTGTTCAGGAGTTTGGGCACACACTCACACATACCTGGCCTGAGTTTTAAGCCGCTGAGTCTGGGACTCAAACCACAGTCGACTCTGTGGATGTCCAAAGACAAGACCATGGCTCCATCTGCTGGTTCATATGGTGGCCTTTTCTGTCCCCTGCTGTTCTCAGTTACAGCCATGGTCACAGTACAGACAGACTAGACTCAGCTGGTGCTAGGTCTGGGGGAGAACCCAAAACGAGCACACGTTCCCCACAGTGGTCCCCGACGTTTTCGGCACCAGGACTGGTTTCTTGAAAGATTATTTTTCCACAAACGGGCAGTGGGGTGGATGGTTTCAGGATAATTCAAGTACATTATTTTATCGTGCGCTTTATTTTTATTAGTACAATTTAGTAAGGGCTGGCACTGGTCTGTGGCCTGGAAGTTGGGGATCCCTGCCCTGAGGACAGAAAGGAGATGCCTCTGCTGCCCCCTCTCCCAGAGCCAGGGCTGGGAGATTGAGACCTGCCCTGGGTAGACAGGCAGCTGGTCTTCGGGGGATGAAAACAACCCCCGCTCTTCTTCAATATTGACCCGCAAAGAAAAAAAAAAACAAAAACAACCCATCTTAGTACTTTTTCAGTGGATAATGAAGCAGCTTATTTAATATTATTTGGATAACAAGCCCCCACATGAACGGGATTCGAATGTCAGTTGTCTTAGGGGAAAAAAGATTTATTGGTTGGTAAATATTGAGAGAGAAAAGCTGATAAAGAACAGCTTCAGCTGCAGCTTCTGCCCGGAGCAGGAGAACAGGCCTGTGTTGTATTTTAGGGCCCTGGGAAGGCAAAAAATTGTGAATGTCTTTCTTTGTTGGAGGGTGTAAAAGTGAAGCCCGCTACAAATAATTTCTTATTTCTGTTCACAGATTTTAAATTATGTAGCTTCCCTACCTTGTTACGAATTAAAGCAGTCTTGTTTAAGGAAAAGGCCTTTATATAATGAAGCTTATGTATCTCGTTTTCAGACATCACTATCTGCCTTTGAGTGGCACAAAGAGAGAAAGGAATGCGGACTGGGGCGCTGGGCAGCTCTGGTCCCGCCCAGGCTGCAAATGGACGCGAAACCGCTGCGACTTTTGTTGAAGAGAAGGCGGGCCGAGCACGTGGTGATGGGAAATTGTATTTTCGTCTTTGAGTTCTTCTGTTTCCGAATATCTAATCCTGCCGTTCTCTTCTTTAGTGAAGTTCTTGACAGTCAGGGTCTCTTTCCTGGAACTGCCAGGGGCGGCCCAGCGGCGGGATTGTGCAGTCCGAGCGCAGGCTCCCTGGCTGGCGCGGGGACAGAGTGCCATCTCGCGGCCAGCTCCATGCTGTGCACCTGCACCGGTGGCCAGTGCCCGTTGCAGGCTGGGCTGTGCAGGGCGGTGTAGACTATTATCCACTGGACTGGTGAGAAATGTATACGTGTTGGAATATTCACTTTACAAGCGAAGTGACATATGTGATTGAGTGCATGAAAAAACTGAAATAAAAAAATATATAAAAAGAGGGCCTGAACACAGCCGTCTCCAAGGCAGGGCCGAGTGAATCTTCCCCCTTCCCGCGCACTGTTACTCTCCCCAGCCAAGCACAGGCCACATGTGCTCTGCCGGCTGAGTGAAAATAAGGTAGAAATTGGGAAAATGTAACCCGACGGTGAGAACAAAGAAATGAACACATACCAAATGCCTTCTGCGTGTCTGGCAGAGAGCTGGCCTAGGAATGCCCGGGCTGTAGAAAGAAGATAGTAACTGGTGCCAAAGGTCATTGAATACCAGTTTACACAGGCAGGCACAGCCAGAAGTGACCTGTGGGGTCACATCTCCCGGGAAGGTGGGGTAGCCAGGCCTCAATCACTTCTCCATTCTTCTCTTGGGACTTTGGGTACACACAACACATGGGCTTGGCATATTTTAAAGTCGCCAGGTCTGGGACTCAAACCATGGCCGACCCTGTGGGAGTCCAGTGCCTTAACCACTATCCCATCTACTGCCACCACCCCCTCTCCCCCCGGCATGTCTCTTAAGAACGAAGTCTTGCTTCTCTATAACCATAACATAATTACTACAGTTAGGAAGTTCTTATACAAAGTCTACATCAAATGACCGAATACGTGAGTAGCCTTTCTGTTTTGATCTAGAGTAGAATCAAAGGTCACATACTGAGCTTCACAGTCATGTCTCTCTATCTTCTTGAATCCAGAACAGTTCTCCAGTTTTCTGTGGTCTTCTCTGACACTGGGGTTTCCAGGAGTTTTATGGAATATTCCTCACCCCGGGTTTACCTGTAAACCAAGATCAAAGTTCTTTCTCTCTCTCTGCCTCCCTCTAGTGAGTGCATGTGCCTCCTGGCAAAACAGAAAAAAAATCATCCATGTCATTGCACGAATTAATAGTTCTTTGTTGCTAGGAGCAAATTTTTCATGGTGCAGATATACCATACTTTGTTTATCCATTTGCCTGTTGAAAGCAGTTTTGAGTTGTTTCCAGTTTGGGGCAATTTTGGATGGAGCTGATACACACGTTCGTGTATTAGTTATTTGGGTATGGAGTTACGTTTTCATCTCTCTGGGCAGATACTTGGAGTGGGATTGTTGAGTTCCATTGTCCGTGTGTATTTAAATTAAACAAGCAGACAGACCACCAACCCTCTTGCATTTCCACCAGCAACGTGTGAGAAGCTCAGCTGAGCTTCACCCTTGTCAGCACTTGGCATGGCCATTTTTTTTTTAACCCGTCCTAAAATATGCATAACGCCTTCAATCTTTTTATATCTTTGTAAATATTATAGATGAGTCTCAAAACACAATCTCAATGTGTACTAGCTATTGATTATGCTAGTAAGTATTATTACTGTTAATGATAATAATAAAAATGACTACCCACCTCATAGATAAAAAAAGATATTTAAAATTTTGCTTTTTATATGAATAGGGAGCTCAAAAGCATTCAATTTGTAAACCTAGAGAAAAGAGAATTGAAAAGTGGGTTCTTATCTGATGATGCCTCATCTCAGTCTGCCTCATCCTGCATCCAGGGTCTTTGGTGGCCTTTGGGGCCCCTTCCCCAGCCTTTACCAAAACATCTTTATTTCAAAGATGCCATGGGTGGGCAAGACTGGCCAGTCAATCTCTATCTCTTTGGTTCAGAGCAGGGGGAGGCAGGTCTGACAGATGGTGTGGTGGATAAAGGTGCTGTATTTCCACATGATCAACTGTGGTTTGAGTCCCGGACCTGGTGGCTTGCCTTCTTGCTTTCCCTTTTTTCTCTTTCTCTGTCTGGTCAAATTAAAAAATAATAATGACAAGTGCAATTAAATAAATGTTCTTTCAAAAAACAAACAAACAAAAAACATAAAGCAGGGGGAGGCAGAAGTAAATGAAAGGGCAAAATGAATTTTAGGTTGTAGGTGTCAGAGGATGAGGTCACATTCCTGCATAGTTTTAAAAACTTTCACTGAAAGTTATCCCACTTAGGTCAATTTGTCTCAGCTCAATAAAAACAACGACAGCATCATACAGGGCCCAGGGGTCATACTGTGCACTTGCGACAGTGATGTAAATGAGACCTCATTCTTCTCGAGGAGGTTCTAGTCTGGTGGAGACAGGCTGGGAAGGAAGCATAGAAGAGGTCAGCCATGAGGGTTAACGAGGCCTCACGCCTTAGCCAGGCAACCTGTGTATCGACCCAAGACGGAGAGGTTATTAGCCGAGTCCTGGGTAACCATGGCTGCCTGAGACTGGATCCCCTCTCCTCACTAGCGCCCCCTCAGGCATGGACCTGGAGGACATGTAAGGAAGGCATTTTACCGAAGTCTAGGGGACTTCGCCGAGATGTGAAATAACCCTATTGGTTGTGCAGTTATAAACCAACCTACGAAGCACAGAAATGGATATGCACCAGGCCTGGAAAAATGAATCCAGCTTGCGAAAGCACTCACATAGAAATCTGTTTACTGAGCAAAGCTGTCACTCTGGCCCACTCAGAAGGAATGGACAGCACCATTGTCTAAGACTCATGCTGTCTCCTGGCATGTCAGACACAGCCACGGGGGACTTGATATCTGAAGTCATTTTCTTGGAGTTAAGGGACACTGCCCCATGGAAACCACAAACTGTACTGCTCCGGACATTTGGCCAGTTCAGCACAAATACAAAGCCTGATTCATCTTGGAAAGCTACATCCTCATCTTTGGAAATGTGTCAGCCATTGTAGGAGCTCTGTCCTTCCAGGTTAGTACCTAACACAGGGTTTTAGTGTGGATGCTTGAGTCAGGAGAAAAGACCTCACATTTTAACAGAGAGAACTTTATATAAATAATTGTTAACTGGATAGCTGAAAGGCAAAAAGAGGACTCTGAAGAATCAGGCTGGTGGCAACTACAGGAAATAACCACTTCTGTTAGGACCGAGGGAATTGTTGAAATTTAGAAGCTTAGAGGTGTGGTCTGGGAGAGCTGGAGCTGAGGTGTCCGAGCTGGGGGCACAATGAAACTGGGCCTGCAGCTGCTGGAAAACCTGCAAGCTGAACCCAGCTGCTGCTGGAAGGAACTGCCGCTGCCTGGGTAAAGCATCCTTGCAGAAGGAATGCAGACAGTAATGGGAAGTACTCCGGAACAGGAAGGACTCCGAGCAAGGAGGACCCGGGAACAGGAAGTTCTCAGGAACAAGAAGTTCTCAGGAACAGGAAGGACTTGGGAACAAGGAGGACTTTGCAACAGGAAGGACTCAGAAACAGGAAGTTCTTGGGAACAGGAAGTGCTCAGGAACAGGAAGGACTAGGAAACAGGAAGGAAGAAAACCTGTCCCTTCGGCAGTCTCACAGCCTCCCTTCATTACTTGGTATAGGCAGATCCCCAGAGGGCGGGGTGCGGCTGGCTAAGCAGAAATGTGGATGCTGCGACCCAGCTCCAGCGTTACAAAGCCAAGTATAGAAAAAAAAGAGGGTGGCTTTAGAGCTTAGAGGTAATAGCTTAATTACTGGAACATTGTTCAGTGGATATTTTTGGATGATTGCACAATTTTACATGCAGTAAAGTTCCCAGCATTCATTTCTATTCAGCATCTTATTAACAATTCCTATGAGCGCTCTCATTGGAACGTTCTCATTCATGCGTCTTTATCTTCTTTGTTTTGTCAGAGGGCATGTGTACACACTAGAAAGAGACAAAGAGATAGAAAGAAATGGAGAGAGAGAAACTATGCTCCCCAATGGGGTATAGTCACACATTTCTTTTCCTCCATGTCTTACTTTTTATAATTTTTCACTTAAAAATTTTTAAAAAAAAATTTTTGCCATAGGGCACATGCAGTTGTCAAAGAGATAAGAGAGACCGAGAGAGGGAAAGTGAGAAATCACACTCCCAGGGGCATGGTCATGCCACAGTCCCTTCTCTTCCATTTTCCTCTTGGGATTTCGGGCTGCATGCACATGGGCCTGGCATGGTTTTCAAGCTGGCAGGTCTGGGACTCAAACTGTGGATTTAGCTATGTGGATCCAGCACCTTCACCACCACACCACCTGCTGCCCCCCAAGGAGACTTCTATTTTAACATCACCTACATCAACAGGCAACATCACAGACCACTTCGGTCAGTACGGCTGCTATTAAAAACCAGAAGATGTGATCGCAGATGCTCACACCATTTGGCTAACCTAAGTAAATTAGTCTGATTTTTAAAAATTAAAAAATAGAAACTAATAGAAGTTTTCCAAAATTAGGAGAAGAATAACCGAACCCATGGAGCATGGACCCCCTCCTCATCATGAGGGGATTACATGTATAGGTCCCACCTGAAAACAAGCCCAGATAGGGCCCCTTTGGCCCAGATAAAAGCCCCTCACCCCAGTTCCTCTCAGCAACCCATTTTCTACGACCCCTCCCCTTTTCTTGGGAGCTCTGTTTTTTCCTTCCCTCTCCTTCAATAAACTCCTCACCATGCTATACTCTCAAAAAAAAAAAAAATTCTCCCAGGCTAGTTCATCTCTAAGCCTTAATTTTATCTGAGTGTGTGTGTGTGTGTGTGCATTAAGGCCATGTGCATGTGTGTGCACATGTGTGTCATGACTGGCACAGTTGTAGTAACAGTAAAAGCTCGTACTGCACATGCCATCAGTGTAATTGTGAACCTGTTCCTGCTCTGCATTCTAAGTCTTCCTCTCAGCTGATGCTCAGAGCTCACTTTATACAGGGTTAGAATTTAAGTCAGCACAGCAAACCTGGGTCCCTCACGTACATTTAATTCCCTGCACATGGAGGTCTGGTTTATGTTGTTTAAGGCTGTAGTTTTAGATTTGGACTACTGTGAAAATCTCCCATGTAAATAAAGAGGTACCAAATGCTTGGGTCAAAGTTCCCAAGGAACCTGTCTCTCCAGCACACCCAGGGCTCTCACACAGGGATATGTTCCTAGAAGTCCTGAGGTTGAGAATCCGATGGACGAACGTCCAGAACCCAGCCCTGTGATGTGAGCTTTGCATATTCCTGGCCTCAAAGAACCTCCAGCTCCTTCTCTAGGGATTAATGTACATTGTGTAGGTATACTGGGTTCGACAGTGTTGAAAAGCCTCCCCCCAAGTTCATACCCACTTGGAACTTCAGAACATGGCTTTCTTCTGAAAAAAGGGTTTTGCAGATGTAATCAAGGTAAGACGAGGTCATACTGGGCTAGGGTGGGGGGCCTCTAAATCCCATAACTGGTGTTCTTATAAAGAAGCAGATGCAGAAACACAAAGACCCAGGGAAGAAAGCCACGTGATGGTTGAAGCAGAGATCAGTGTGATGGGTCTACAAGCCAAGGAACTCCAAAGGTTGCTGCTGGCAGCCACCAGGAGGTAGGAGAGGGGGATAAGTCAGATTCTCTTCCAGAACCTCCTGAGAACCACTCTGCTGACACCTTGATGTAGTACTTCTGGCCTCCAGAACAGAGAGAGAATAAATTGCTATTGTGTTCAGCCATTCAGCTAGTGCTACTTTGTCACAGCAGCCTTAGGAAGCTTATTTTACACACACACACACACACACACACACACACACACACACACATATATAAATAATTTAATCCCACTTTTATAGCAACTTTTTGAAGATATATATATCTATATGTAGATATATATATAAATTTATGTATCAATATATATAGCTATATATAAAATGTCTGTCTAGACAGAGATATTTATATAGATAGATATAGATAAATTTATATACATAAATATATAGATATAAATATAAATATATAAATTATTTCTATATATAGATAGATACAGATAAATTTTTATATATAAATTATATATATATAAATTATTTATCTATCTATCTGTATCTATCTATCTATATAAAATGTCTGTCTAGACAGAGTCTGGCTACTACTAGATTGGTGTTTGTTCCCCCTTTACTTCTAGACCGCCCTAGATGTGGCCCTCCTACTTCTCGCATCACCAGGAGAGGCTACACCCAGGTATCCTTGATGGCTGAGAGCATGGTGGGGTGCCTGCCTGAACCCAGCAGCTGGGGAAAAAGAATGAGCGGGACAAGCAGTTAGTGTAATGGCTATGTCGCTGGACTCCCATGTAGTCGACCGCGGTTCGAGTCCTGGACCCGGTGGCTTAAACTCACGCCGGGCACATGTGCGTGTGTGCCCAAGATCCCAAGAGGAGATCGGAGGAGAAGGGATTGCAGCATGGCCATCCCCCCTGGTGGGTGATTTCTCGCTTTCTGTCTCTCTGTCTCTCTCTGTCTGTCTGGTGAGCGCACGCGCCCTATAGCAAAAACCTCTCCAAAAAAAAAAAAAAAAAAAGAATGAGCCTTCTGGTCCTGGTGGAGAGTCCAATCCTTGGCTTGGAGAGAAAGATTAGAGATAACTCGTGTGAAAGCAATTGCAAATTGCAGCTTATAGACCAAGGCAAGTGTTCAACACACTGTGCTCAATGAAAAATGATACCAGGAGATCTGTCGCTCTTGCCCTGGAAACAGCTGGTTGTGAGCAGGATCTTCTGGTGGGTAGGGAAACTGGACCTTCCTGATCTCCTTCCCCAGTACTGAGGTCTGATGATTCAGAGAGTGTTTGGGGTGCTCTTGTGTAAACTTGTGTTCCTAAAAACACATCAGGAACCATCTCCCCAGGTCCTGAGAAGTGATGACTTAAGACCATCTATTGACATGGTCTGACTCCAGAGGCCACAGCAGCTGGAAAGGGAGGTAGGCCAGCCCTGCAGCCTACCTCTCCTTCTCTACCATCTGAGCAAACTGGCAAATAGTTACCATCATCATCCCTCACGTGTATCTTTGTGTGTCTTTATATAACCACATTTGGTCTTCAGGTGGTGTAAGCTTCAGGTGGTGAGCTTAAAAACTGGAAACTAGCAGGCTGAGTCCAAGAACAGCCTGAGCTAAAGGGAAGGGAGGAACTAACAGAACTTCAGGGGTGCAGTAGCCACAGTGGTAATTGGCTTCCTTGTATGTTTTTGTCTTCACCATGACATGGTGGTGTAGGTGTTAGGTTGTTTCCTAGGGAACGAGAAACTGAAGGTTGGAGGCACATGTGAATAAAAATATGAGAGGACTTCAAAAAGTTCTTGTAAAAATGGAATTAAATTATGAGTTTATTTTGGCACAAAAAATCAAAATCCATGCATAGTTTTTTTTTTTTTTCATTTTCGGTGAATATTTTGAAAACTACTCATATATGAATGTGCTTGGTTTGGTACTGAGGATTCAATAATGAATAAAGAGATACATTCCACTGGTGGGAAATGCGGTAAAGAAGTCACTAAGTGAACCAGACAGTTACAGAAAAGTGTTATGAAAAAATAGCAGAGGTGACATGACCGAGAGCACCTACAAGACAGACCATTTTCTGAGTGTTTTCCTATCTTTTGGGTAGATACCCAAGAGTGGAATTGCTGCATCAAAAACACTTGCCCATCCATGTTTATTGTGATGGCTTATACATGGAACCAACCCAAGTGTCCACGAGCAGATGAATAGATTGAAAAAGTGTGGCACATATACACTATAGAATACTCAGCCATAAAAAACAATGTGACCCTGGAATTTAATAGAAAGTGGACAAATATGGAAGATATACTGCTGAGTGAAGCAAGCCAGACTATGAAAGAGAAGGATTGTATGTCCACCCTTAATATACACCAAATGTTGGCACACCATATCAGAAACTGAATAATTGTAAGGTATAAAAGCATTGAAAACTTAATGATGATATTGGAGACAGTGGGGGAAGACAGTGGGGAAGGAGGGTGGGAAATGGGAGAGAGTGAGAGGGAGGAAACCAAGGGGAAGAAGAAAGAAGCAACATATTCAAGGGACCCAAAATGGAAAGAAATCTGTTCATTATAATGTGTATGGTAATGTCTTTAACTGGACCAATATGCAGTGTATTCATCTGGTATGCTGTAATAATACACAGTGATTAAATGTAAAAATTAAAGAAAAAAAAGATAGGTCATTTATTTATATATTTATTTATTTTTTAAGAATTACTTATTTAATTTTGTTGATTATTACTTTCTAAAAATTTGTTACAGGGCATGTGTGCTCATCAGAGAGCGCTAGATAGAGAGAGAGAAAGGGAAAATGAGAAAGCAAGCCACCAGGTCCAGGACTCAAACTGCAGTTGGTCATAAGGGAGTCCAACGCCTGTATCACGACAGCACCTGCCGGCCCAAGACAGGCCATTTTAAACTGAGGGGTCATAAAGGTCCTCTTTGAAGAGGTAATATTTGTGCTGAGACTTGAACAAGAAGAATTGTCACACGGAGGTCGCAGGGAAGAGCATCCCAGGATGACGGGAAGAGCAAGTGCAAAATCTCCGATGGGTAATGAAGTGTATGCATTGACAAGCAGAAAAAAACCCCCAAAGCAGTGCAGTTTCAGTGCTGTGAGCAAAGGGGAGAGTGCTGTGGATGATGAGGTTCCTTGCTTCACTTAGCCATAAATCTTCCGTATTTGTCGACTTTCTATCAAATTCCAGGGTCGCATTGTTTTTTATGGCCGAGTAATATTCTGTAGTGTATATGTGCCACACTTTTTCAATCCTTTCATCTGCTCGTGGACATTTGGGTTGGTTCCATGTCTAAACCATCACCATAAACTCTTGGCCTTGAACATCCGGGCGAGGAGACTGGTTAACTCGAGGCATATTGAGAAGAACTGTTCAGGATTTTTTTTTTTTTTTTGAGAGGTTTTTGCTATAGAGTGCATGCGCTCGCCAGACAGAAAGACAGAGAGACAGAAAGTGAGAAATCACCCCCCAGGGGAGATGGTCATGCCGCAATCCCTTCTCCTCCATTCTCCTCTCAGGATCTTGGGCACGCATGCACACACGCCTGGCGTGAGTTCTAAGCCACCGGTCCGGGACGCGAACCACGGTCGACTAAGTGGGAATCCAGTGACATAGCCATTACGCTAACTGTTGGTTCCCAGGACTGTTCAGGTTTAAGCAGAGGACTGACTCTACCTGATTTTCCCCATGCTATGTTAAACAGGCACTCCTCACTTAATCACCGAGTTGCACACTCATGACTAGGTTGTTAAGAAACTGGTCAATAAACGAGGACCTTAAAGGTGGATGTCTTGTGGTATGTCATGGCACCATAAGGTTTTTTTCCCTAAAGTTTTTGTCATAGGGCACATACATTCACTGGAGAAAGAGAGACAGTGAGAGGGAGACTGAGAAATCAGCCCCCAGGGGGAATGCACAATCCGTTCTCCTCCATCCTCCTCTCAGGATTTTGGGCACACACACACACACAAATACACACACACGGCATGATTTTCTAGCCACCAGGTCCAGTACTCGAACTGTGGTCCAACATGTGGGAATCCAGTCGCTTAACCACTCTGCCACCAGCCTGTGACCCCACACTAGAGTAATGTGATTCTATCCATACAAAGAATATACATTAGATAGTGACAAGACACACCACAGAGGCTGGCAGGTGGTGTGGTGGTTGAGGGCGCTGGTCTCCCACAAGGCTGACCACGGTTTGAGTCTCAGACCTGGTGGCTTGCTTTTTCACTATCTTCTCTCTCTCTCTCTTTCTCACTCACTCTGTCCCTCTCTGTTCAAATTAAAAATAAATAAGTAAATAAAGTTAAATAAAATAATTATTAAAAAAAAGACTCACCACAATACAATAATAAAATCTGGCGTAATCATTTTTATTTATTCTGAGCACTACTATGGGTGTACAGTGAAGTACAGCTTTATAAATGAAATATGTAGTCTAGCATGATTGTGAACATTTCGTGTAGTGAGTACTGACTGATGTGGAACGAGATGAATTCAGTTTGGAAATCATCTTTTCCACTATGCTGGCTAGCTCTGGGTGTCAGTTTGATGGAGCTCAGGAATACTGAGCAACCTGACAAAGCATTCCTCAGGCTGTGCCTATTTCTAGAAGGAATTAACATGAGAGTCTAGTCTGGCAGGTGGGGAAGAGACACCTTCGCAGTGGGCAGACAAGATCCAATCCAAAAGGGGCCTGGAGAGCCACGAGGTGATGTGGACGGTGGGGCAGCTGGGTCCCACGTGACTGACTGGGCAGTTCAGGTCCTGGACCCAGTGGCTTGAGAATGACCCTGGGCACAAGTGCGTGTGTGCCCAAAATCCCGAGAGGAGTATGGAGGCAGGAGAAGTGATTTCTCTTTTTCTCTCTCTCTCCCTCCGGTGAATACATGTGCCCTAAAGTAAACTTAACGTTTTAAAAAAGGTGGGGAGGGAGCTGGAGAGAACAAATCCAGAAGATGGCTGGGTCTCTTTGGAGAGAACATCTCTCTAGCTGACTTGAACAGCAGAACTCAAGGCTTGTCTGCCTTCAGATTCCAGAATTCACAGCAGAGGTGCCCTGGGGTTCCCAAGCTTTTGGCCTCCTCACCAGCTTCCCTATCCTCGAGAGCACACAGACACATGGAATTTCAGGACCTTCCCATAAAAGACATCCATTGATCTGCTTCTGAGAACAAATGCATAAAGAATATAAATAAATATTAATAAAAAGCAAAGAAACATTTTAAAAACATAGGTATGTAAAAAAATGTTTTTTCCCAGGCCGCAGTTGCTATAATAAAAGACTGTGTCGTATACATTATTTTTTTTTTAACTAAAACAGTTGATACTTTTCCCCCAGATTTCACAATACAATGAATACTGCACTTTACTGTGTCACTTCTCTCCTCTAATACTACTCCGATGCTTCAATAGGAAGGAGGAGAAAGTCTTTCTTGTAACACTGTTCCAAAACACCCAGAGTCACAGCACTGTGACCTCCTGGTGAAGCAGAACAAGATACTATAAAAAACTGATGTAAAGAAGCCTCACTCCATCCTCGTCTGTCTGGCCAAGTCATTCCTGGCCAAGTGGGCACCATCAGGGTGGGTGGAGGTGCCATCGCTGAGGGCCCAGGCATCACCTGCATGTTGCCTCCCATGGTGGCCTCATTCCAGGAGCAGGTCCTGCTGGTGTCATCCCAGGAGGAGGGCCCATCACTGGCATCATGGGAAGCCTCCCCCCCACAATGTGGGGTGCTGGCATCATGCCAGGGTGAGGAGGACCTGGGAGACAGGGGAGGAGGGGTCATCGCTCCTGCGGGAGGAGGAGCAGGGACTGGGGTAGGAGGTGTCTTCCCTTGTGGAAAGGCAGCTGTTGTCTTGTCAGCCAGGCTCTGAGCCTGCTCTTCCACCCCCTTCTGATTGTCTTTCACATGGGGTGTGTGTTTCCTCCCACTGCAGTGTGTCTTCCTGGCAGATGGAGAGTCCTGGGTGAGGGACGTACCACAGCAGTCACAGTAAGCTTAGGTGTGTTGCTCTGTAGGCCATTGGCCTCTCTGTTCTACATTATTTTTAATTTATGAAGCCTTTTGTTGAACATTGAAATCTTCATCCAGCTTCAGAAATCGTGCATTACTGAAACCACTGAAACTAACTGTATCTCCTTGATCCCATTCACTATCTTCCCTGAAAGGGAACCACTATCTCTAGAGTTCTGAAAGTCCCAAATTTCTCCTCATCTTTTTCCTTGTCTAAAGAGTTTCCTTCCATAGATAGCAAGAGAACAATAGAGAGGCAGGACGTCAGTGAGAAACAGATATGGCTTATTACCTATTGGTGATGACATGTGTAGTATTCTCAACTGGATTGGTCTGAGAAGTATTTCATGATGTGTAAAGTCTTTTTACAAGCAAAATGAGAAATAGTGATTGACTGTTTTAAAAAATAATTAGAATAATAATAATAATGATTGAAAAAAACATAGAAAAGATATTGAATGATGAAGTGGGGAGATTAATGTCTCTGTATTGACTGACATGCATGGCATTCCCTTGTGAAAAAGCAATGTAATACACTGTAAAATTATATGTAACCCAATGTAATATAAAGAAGATTATGATGATAATAATAATTAAAAAATAAATAAATAAACAAAGAGTTTCCTTCCATATTTTTGCTTTGAAAAATTCTAAACCTATCAAGAATTTGTAAAACAGTACAATGAATACCCATTTGTTCATTTAAGTTCACCAGTTGTTAACTTTTCGCTCCATCTGTGCTGGTCTGCCAAGCATATTTATTTATCTATTCTATCATCTACCAATCAATCATCTAGCCCATCAGTCATATGTATCTATCCTATCTAGTCATCCATCCATCATAGCTGTGCAGCTATCATGTCTGTCTATATCTATCTACCTACCCTATCTATTCCTAACTATCATATCTACAGAGCTATCACATCTATCTAGTCTATCCATAATATAAATGTATTTTTAAAAATCTATAGCTATCTATCTATCTATCATCATCATCGTCTATCTATATCTCTGTCTATCTTCAATGTATTGGGTTGTTGCTAAAGTCATGATGCATTTTTGCATAGAAAAATGGGGCCAGCAGGTGGCATGGTGCTTGAGGCACTGGACTTCTACATGGCTGACCACGATTTGGGTTCTGGACCTGGTGGCTTGTTTTCTCATTCTCCCTCTTTCTCTCTCTGGTCAAATTTTAAAAATATAATAATAATAATGATAATAAGTAAAATTAAATAAAACAATTCTTTTTTTAAAAAATAGAAACATGCATCATGACTTTGCTGATGACCCAATATCTTTCCCCAAACCTACCTGATTTATAGCTACACCCCTAAAACCTTTCGTCTGTAGATCTCCCCATACATTTCCTAAGAACAAGGACTTTTGCTTACATCAAACCCCAGAAACTTAGCATTGGTACATTACTAATATACAATTTATATTCAAATTTTCCCAACTGACCCAGCAATGTCCTTTTTCAGTCTCTCTCTGTTTGCTCTCTGATCCAACCCAGGGTCACGCATGGCATTTAGTTGTCCTGACTCTAACCTCCTCTGTTCTAGAACAGTCCTCAGCATTTTCCACCATGGCACTGACGATCATGAATCCATTCAAGCCTGTTGTTTTCAGAATGTCTCTCAATTTAGATTTGTCTGATGGTTTCCTCATGAGTAGGTTCAGATGAATAAAAAACCAGCTTTTAAAGCCCCTTTAAAGGCTTCAAACTGAATGAAATCTGCTCTCAATTGGCTTCGACACCAGGGACTTTATCGCTCCAGGGAATTGAGCCCGTATGGCAGAGCCCACGTCTGGAAGCGATTTTAGCTGAGCCGGGTAAGGCTGGTAGCTGAGCTGTCGGCCTGCCACCTCAGCTGAGCGGCCAGAGGCCCCAGATGGCTCTGTCCCAGCCTTACTTAACTCTTCCTTTCCAGTTCACCTCCGCAGTGTGCTTTCCCAAGCTGGAGTGGCTCTGCCAGGTGCTGACCAAGGGCACTGTCCACGAAGAATCCCTGACAGGAGGCCACAGTGCATGAGAGGTAGGCCCAGTGAGGGGGAATGCTTGCTGCCTCGCTGCTGGGACAGAAGCCAGCACCCTGAAAAGGCATGTGAAGTCCTGCTAGGCAAAATGTAATTTCCGGAGTTGGGACTTGGCCAGAAGGCCACAGTTTTACACCTCTGCATTCGAAAGCCTGGAGAGGCTGTGGGCAGGACCTGAGCCTGATGCTTCTTTTCCAAAGGCCCAACTTCGGGAACCTTCATGCCCTGCCTGGGAGAGAGGCGGAGGGGCCCCGGCTCTCAGATCCAAACTCCCCGACTTCCAGGAGCTTCGATCCCCCACACTAGGTGGCACAATTTAACTGCAGACCTTGTCAACAGGAGTTTCCCACAGGCCTATTTCCCCTCTAAAGGCTGTATCCACATTTCCCTTAATCTGAGGGCGACTCCTGGGAAGTGAGAAAGAGGAGGAGTTGGAGAATTTACTGGGGGCTCCCCAATCCATCACTCACCAATCCCAGAGAGGAGAGACGCTGGCTGGCTTCATCCTAACCAGGCGGCTTACGTGGGATGAGAACTCCCACTTCTGGGGGCTCACAGGAGAGGGCAGGTCTGCCCACTGCGGTGTCATCCCATGGCTCACCCTCTTTTAGCCTTGATCTTCTTAGCTAAAGAATGAAGATGCAAGGTTCGTAGGGCTGACAGGAGAACGACTTTAGCAAGCCTGGCATGGAGGGCTGAGGGCCTCACAGTGGTCACACTCAGGGCTCTGTGAGACTGAGCCACAGGGGAAAATCCAGGTTTGCACCCAGAGACCTTCCTGAGCATGCTGTGCACCCCCACCTGGGTTGGCTGAAGCTAGAGGTTGATCGGGGTGTCAAGACTCCATGGGGGCGTGTCTCTGTGTTTCCTGGTCACTCGCTCATGGAAGAAGTAAATACGAAGAGAACTATATGTGGGTGTTTTCAATGTCAGACACTCTTAGAATGTCAGTGGTTCTAAGCCCTAAGCCTGGGATCCACTGAAAGTGCCAAATAATCTAAGGTCGAAGTTAAGGGGTCTGTAAGCATGGATATGAATATGAAATTAAAGCCATACTTTTAAAAAATTTCTTCATGAAATGCTACATGCAGTTTAGCATTTCCTTCAATCGTGTAGGCAATACTCCATAGGAATAGTAGTTGTATCTGTGATTTTGTTGTCAATAGAAATCATAGATATTGGGGCCGGCAGGTGGTGTGGGGGTTAAGGGCGCTGGACTCCCACATGGCCGACTGTGGTTTGAGTACCAGACCTGGCGGCTTGCTTTCTCACTTTCCCTCTCTCTCATTCTATCTCTCTCTGGTCAAATTAAAATTAATAAATAAATAAATTAATTAAATAAAGTTGAATACAATAATTCCTTTAAAAAAAACCAAGAAACCATAGACATTTTCATATTATCACAATTATCTAGAGATCTCAAACGATTGTTCACACTCACCGTGACTTTAAAATCATGTGAACGCTTAGACATGCAGCTGTATCATGATACGTGATGTGCCAGTGAATAAATGCAGATACTTATATATCATACAACTGGAAAATACTTTTGATAACTTCGGTTTAATAAAGTGGTTTCCTTTTTACTCCTGTGTGTTTTACTTAGTGCACGTAAAGGCATTCTGAGATGAGATCAAAGGACTTTACCCAAGGCGTCCTACACTCAAAACATGTTTCAGAGGACCAGCTGGTGGTGTGGTGGTTAAGGCAACTGAATCCCACATGGCTGACTGTGCAGTTTGAGTCCTGGATCCAGCGACTTGAAATTCACACTGGACACTTGTGCACACATGTCCAAAGTCCCAAGAGAAGAACAGAGTAGAAGGGCCATCCCCCTGGGGGGAGTGCTTTCCCCACCCCTCTCTCTTTCTTTCTTTCCAGTGAATACATGCACCCCATAGCAAATTTAAACAAACAAACAAAAACCACTGTTCAGACACGTAGCTCTGGGCACCTGTTCTTGGAGTGGTGACTTTCCCTTCTGAGCTGGCTTTGTTGGTGACCCTGGCTTCAGATGGGAAGTAAGTTTTCTCGTTCATCATTTCTTTCCACCCTGCCATTCTCTTGAAAATGAAGACTGGTCTGTGAGAGGACAAGAAACTCGAGGCTATGTAGACTATTCTCAGTGTCTTCAGATTGATGGATGACGGACTGACATGCCAGGGACACCACTACGTGGGACAGAACAGATATGCATGGAGTGTCACTCATCTCCCAAATTATATCAGAAGGAGCATCCGTTTGACTTGCAGGACTGGGTGGGTGCGTCCTTCCCGGAATTTGCTTTATTGTCTTGATCTTAACGTCTCGTTTTCCTTGATTGTGTAAAATGCAATATACAACATGCCTGCAATGTGTGTTTTGCACACATTCTGCACTATAGAAATAAAATCCATAGATTTGAGGATCAATACCACCACTCTCAGGGAAATCCAGAATGGTGCATCATCACAGAGCCCAGGGATGTGGGCCGAGCTTGCAGACTTGACAGATCAGGGGTGTCCGTTGGAGAATGGTGGAAAGCTGGCTTTTTTTCCTTGCCCAATGAGGCTGAAAATTGAATGTCCCCACAGTCAAGAGCTAGGACCCACTTGAGGTGAGCCACATGGGAGGAACCACAAGGGAGGCCTCGAGGGTCATGGGTGTGAATACAGAGAGAGGCTGGAATCTGCTTTTTGAATTCTAGGAAATGGGTTATGGGGTTATAGACTCCAGTAATGCCACTGAAGCCAATAAATGGAGAAGCTCATGATCATCCAACCACAAAGCCAGCCTCATGGACCAGCTGTCATACCCAAATTCAACAGAATGCAGAGGCAGGCACTCCAGGGAGGAAAGTAATTAGCTTCAGATGAGTGGAATTGGGGCCGAGAACTTAGGTGGAAAGAGTCCTCATGAATTAATATTGAGAGTGTGAAGTAGACACAGGTCTCTTCTGGACAGAGGCCCAAATATCATCTTTGAAAAAAACCATTAATTAATTAATTAATTAATCTATCTATTTGTTGAGATTTTTAAGTCACTGGGTCCAGGACTTGAACTGTGTGCAGGCCATGTGGGAAACTAATGCATTAGCCATCATCCCACCTGCTGGTCCCTAGTCATCACTTTTAAAAGTATGGCATTGAGCAAGTAGCTTCATCTCCCTGACCTTTAGTTTTGTCTTCTGTGAAGCAATGTGCTCATGGCCCACCAGATGGTACAGTGGTATCACAGCACCTTGCAATGCTGATGGCTATGGAAGCCACATGGAGGATCCAGATTTGTTTTCTGGGTTGATGTGTCTAAGTCAGGAACATGCGCATGCCTGTGATCTTGGCTGGTGGGAGAGGGACTGCAGCGTGCGTGAGACTCTGTTACAGTTTGAGCAATGATCGGTCTCTCAAAGATTCATGCTTTGAGGTTTGATCATGGTGGGTGCTGTTTTCATGTCCTTCAAGAGTTCATGTATTGGGGCTTGACTGCATTGTGAAGATGTTAAATGAAAACTTGATGTTTTCCCAGGGTGGGGCCTTTGGGTATGATAATATTATTAGGGTGGGGTCCCCATACTTGAGTTCTGGTTTACTCAGGGGAGGAAATGAGGTGGGCAGAGCCATGTGGATACATCCCACACTTCGCTCTACTGAGAGTTCTGTTTTCCACTGCTTTGCTATGCCTTAGCACTTTCAAGCCACCAGAATTGGGAGTTCTGCAAATAAATCTTTATTTTCTTTATAAATCAGTCAACCTCAGGTATTTCTGAGAGCAATGCAGGAAATGGGCTGACACAGACCCTGTTGGGGGTGCTTGTTTCTCTCTTGGCAGCTCTCATGAAAGAAAGAAATAACAACAATGAAATGGGGTGGTCATGCCTCTCTCTGACAACTAAATGACACCATATGAGAGACTGCATGACATAATGTGTGCTCAGTAATACTGGGTCGTTGGAAAACTCATGACACATTTTTGCACAGAAAACAGAAAAAATACATCATGACTTTTCTGTCAACCCATTTTCTTACTATTAAAATCTATTTTTTAAAAAAATTACTTATTCAATTTTATTCATTTATTTATTTATTTATTCATTTATTTATTTTTGGAGAGGCTTTTCGCTATAGGGTGCGTGCGCTCGCCAGACAGAGAGAGAGACATAGAGACAGAAAGCGAGAAATCACCCCCCAGGGGGGATGGTCACGCCGCAATCCCTTCTCCTCTATTCTCCTCTTGGGATCTTGGGCACGCACGCACATGCACCCGGCGTGAGTTTTAAGCCACCAGGTCCGGGACACGAACCACGGTCGACTATGTGGGAGTCCAGCGACATAGTCATTACTCTAACTGCTGGTTCCCCATTCATTTATTTTTAATTTGAGACACACCCACACCCACACACACAGAGGAGAGAAAGAGAGAGAGAGAGAAAGAGAGAGAGAGAGAGAGAGAAAGCCACCAGGTCTGGGACTCGAACTGTGGTTAGCCATGTGGGAGTGTCCAGTACCTTAACCACCATGCCACCTGCTGGTCCCCATTAATATTACAATCTGGAGGTGGCTAACTATTGTTTTTTGTCCAACCAGTCTCTGTTCTCCTTATTGTCTGGTAACAACACCTCATTTTCCATTAGGCATTAATCTTCCTTCTTGTTTATTTATTTATTAAGATTTTTTTTTTTGCAATACGGTACATGAGCTCATCAGAGAGAGACACAGAGAGAGAAAGATAAAGAGGGAAAGTGAGAAATCACCTTCCAGGTGGAATGGCCATGCTGTAATCCCTTCTCTTTCATTCTCTTCTCAGTATTTTGGGCATGCATGCACATGTGCCTGGTGTGTTTTTCAGGCTACCAGGTTTAGGACTTGAACCCAAGGAAACAGCCATGTGGGATCCAATGCCTTAATTACCACACCACATACTGGGCCCCCTCCTTGTGTTTTGGGTAGAGGCTAACCCTCCATTTAAATCCTGTACTGAGTTTGAGTCAGTGTGGCTGATCAGAGAACAGCCTTCATGATGGATGTAGGATAGGGTCAGTAGCAGATCAGGCTAATGAAATCCTGGATTTCATCTAGAACTTTTGAGAAAGAAGAATTCTACTTCCACAGAGGCTGCTAACTTTGGCGCTGTGGGCATCAGTCCTGGCTCTCTGAGGATGTAATTGCTGAAGGAAAGCAGAATTGAGATGGGAATGACATTATGTGAGCTCCTGGATCCTACCGGGCCTGAAGCTAGAATTTTTAGCTGCATGAACAAATAAATCACCATTTCTCTGAACAATTCAAGTTTGGCTTCTGCCCTATATAGTCACAAGGGCATTGAGTATTTAAATTTCTTTTCATATTCCTCTCCCTTAAAAGGGAAGCTAGGATGAGTTAAAAACTGATAGTGAAGCGGACAGGCAGCGGAGAGGAGCCGAAGCAGCTGTACTAGCCTATTCTCCCTTTCCCCTGTAGAGGGCGGCGTGTTCAGGAAAAATCTGAAGACCCAAACCCTCTACCCTCTGTTGGAGGCAGGACCTTGCCTAACCTGTGCGCATTTGCCACCTGAGCATTGGAGTTGTAACACAGTCGTCAGTCCAGAAACCTGAATTCCGTGAAGCTGGTCCTTTTAGGAAACTCTCCTGCCCCTCTGGGAAGCTTCCTGTATTTCTGTTTTCAGCACAAAATCAAAACCCCAAGTAGCCCCACGCTTCTAAATTGACAGAATTATGCAGCTCTAGAAATGAGTGTTGAGATTTAAAAATCATCAGTCAGGAGAACCTAAGTGAGCTAACCCAACAAGCCCCAAACAGGGCAGACTTGGGGCTAGGACCTGAGGTGATCCCAAAGGAGAAAGGGGACAAAGGGGACAACGGTAGGTATGGAGGTCTCATTCAAGAATAGTAGAAAGATTTTACCTAAAGGTGTTTTTATCTCTTTTTTTCTTTTTCTTTCTTTCTTTCTTTTTTTTTTTTTTTTTTTCTGAGAGGTTTTTGCTATAGGGCATGTGTGCTCCCCGGAAAGACAGAGAGACAGAAAGTGAGAAATTAACCCCCAGGGGAGGTGGCCACACCACAATCCCTTCTCATCCATTCTCCTCTTGGGATCTTGGACACACACACATACGCGCCTGGTGTGAGTTTAAGCCACCAGGTCTGGGACTCGAACTGCAGTCGACTACATGGAAGTCCAGCGACATAGCCATTACGCCAACTGCTGGTCCCCCTAAAGGTTTATTTTTTTAAAACAAAATAAACTTACTTGAATTCTATTTTCTACAAACTTTTAAAAATGAATTATTTATTTAATTTATTATTAGCAGTATATATATATTTAACTCACTGGAGAGAGAAAAGGAAAGTGAGAAAGCAAGCTGCCCAGGCTCCGCCATGTGCGAGTCCGTGCCACTTGCTGGCCCTTCCATGGACTTTTAAAAGCTCCCTTCCATTTTGTGCCCTGGCAAGGGCAGGTAACCTAATAGATGCCTTGTGGATAAAAGCTCTGCTGAAGCGAGGTCCTCAGGAAGACGGCCTGGAATCGTGGTTGTTCTAGTGCGGGGAGATCACCTCTTTGTCCATCTTTGTCGTAGGAGTGGGTGGGACTCACCTTTGTCTTTGTGTTTTCAGCTTGCATGCTAGTGTCACGAACGAGCTCCCTAAGCGAGCTTTGATACGGGCAGGAAGCCATAGCTAAGATTCACTTAGCAAATGCCTTTCTCGGGTATCTGATCTCTGCATGTCGGTTCCCCTGTGCTTACTTTCCAGCCCCTGTAAGCTCTTAGAAACGCTCCTGTGTACTGCGCCTTCCCATTTCCTCCACAGCCAATAGGTGGCGGTATTGGGCCGGCAAAGTAGCACCTGCGACGGCGGGTGGTCCAGCCCAGCCAATGCAATAGAAGCAGCTTTGTAATTTAAAACGAAGACTCTAATGCGAAAGTACTGCGAATTCTAAGTGTGTGCTGTAGGCACTAACTCCCCAAGCAGGTGGCCTAACTCAGATTCATCCCATCATCCAAAGATCTCCTATCACCCTCAGCTGGAACGTCGTCCTACCCACCCGATCGGCCACATGGAGCAGTCAGGCTGCCCCTGAGCCCTCACTGGTGATGGTGTGCAACACACAGGAGGTGCAGGTGTGGTGCCTGCCTGGCAGGGGCTGGCTTGTTCCCTGGACACATGGACCAGGGCTAGGGAGAGGGCAGGCACACACAAACAGCCACACTGGCTAACACGGACCCAAACAATCCTGTATGCCATGACTGCAGGACGTGTGGAGGCAAGGAGGATGAAAGAGCCGGGACTGGAAACCTGGATGAGGTCGGCACTGGTGTGAGGCTGGGCTGCTCCAAGAAGGCCCCATGAAGGTATGGAGTCAGGGCAGCCGACAGGGTGGACAGACACCGGGAAGCAGGAGGAAGTCTCCGAGGGCTGGTGTGATGGACTTTGATCCAGCAAGAGATGGAATTCCAGGCTGGAGCAGCTGGATGGTGGCGGATGGCGACCAGGAGTTGCTGGTGAGAAGCGTCCACCTCAGCATTCCCCGTGCACTGGGTAGCCGCCTGTCCAGAGAGGCAGGCGGGGACGGGGGGTGCGCGCCCCCAGCCAGTCTGGTTCCGAGACATCGACAGGGCTTGACATGCCTGACATGTTCTAGCCCACACTCCTGTTCTTGAATAAATACTGTTCGGCCCTATAGAACTTTCTAGAGCAAAGTCTTTACTAGTGAGGGCAGTACCACAGAAACCACCGTGGTCTCTAGGGCATTTCCTGTAGCTCCCCCTACTCCCGTCCCTGTAGGCGTTCTGTAAATCTCTTATTTGGTGTGAATTTTAGGAAAATGTTTGTTTCGTTCTTACATGAGTGAGAGAGACATAGGGAGACGAGAGAGAGAGAGAGACAAAGGGTCTTCACTCTGTGTTCCACCCCCAGCTCCGGGCAGCTCCAGGTCATGGCATGAACACACGCGGTAGGCTCAGGGAGGGCTCTGGACATGCACCTGGAAGTCCCATCCTCTGTAGGTCAGCCTCGCGGAACAGGCATTACGACCGTGCCACCCTCAGCCCTATTTGGTGTGATTTACACAGACATGCACTCTGAAAACCCCCCCTCACCTGAAAGGACCGGAGATACACAACTAGGGGGCGAGAAGGTGATTACTTTTTTAAAATTTTAATTAATTTTAATTTGACGGGGGGAAGAGAGAGAGGGGCAGAAAGAGAGAGAGAGAGAACGAGTGAAAGTGAGAAGGCAAGCTGTCAGGTCCAGGACTCAAATGATAGTCAGCCATGTGGGAGTCCAGAGCCCTTAACTACCATGCCACCTGCCAGCCCTGAGGGGATGATTACTTTTTTTTTTTTT
>NW_006202562.1:4199666-4233133 GCF_000334495.1 Tupaia belangeri chinensis | reverse complement strand
CCTTTTAAAAAAAAATTATTTATTTATTTATTTATTTATTTATTTATTTATTTATTTATTTAATTTATTTATAAGAGGTTTTTGCTATAGGGCACATGTGCTTGCCAGACAGACAAGAGAGAGACAGAGAGACAGAAAGCGAGAAATCACCCCCGAGAGGGGATGGCCATGCCGCAATCCCTTCTCCATTCTCCTCTCGGGATCTTGGGCACGCATGCACACACGCCCAGAGTGAGTTTTAAGCCACCGGGTCAGGGATGCGAACCACGGTCGACTACATAGGGGTCTAGCGACAGCCATTACGCTAACTGCTGGTCCCAGAGGATGATTACTTTTAATTAAGAACACTGTCTTTGCTGGGCTAGCAGGTGGCATGGTGGTTAAGGTGCTGAATTCCCACATGGCTAACCGTGGTTTGACTCCCAGGCCTGGCAGTTTGCTTTCTCACTTTCCCTCTCTCTCTGGTCAAATTGAAAAATAAAGATAAATAAAATAAATACATAATTCTAACATAAATAATTGTTTTAAAAAAAGAACACAATGTTTTTGATCACAAGTCATGCAGGGAGTATATTTTATAGTGTTATAGTTCGACTTAGTATATATGTATTCTAATGTATAATTTATGATGGAAATATGAAAATTCATAAGACAGTTTTCTCTTTGTGTTACATTTTATTTTGTTTTAAATGTGCTGGTAAAGCATGCTAAATTGATCTGATGCTCTTTTTTTTTTTTTTAACAGTTTGATTCCTTCTTTTCCACCAAGAAAATGCAAATGGAAGCTCTCATTAATTTGATTTCTGTGATGGTTCAATGGGGGGTACACAGAAGTTTATCTCTGCTGTCTCTGTAAGGAAGTGATGCTGATAGACTCTGAGTCTGTGGCTCCTGGCCTGCAGAGTACGCCCTGTCCAGCCTCAGACCCAGCAAGGCCAGGCCGTGTTCCCAGCAGTGAATTCGAGAAGGGATGGGCTGCTCCCTTCCTCTCCCACCGCACTCCTGCATCCTCATCTGTCTTGTGTCTAGTTTCCTGTATTCGGGGCTTTTCCAAGATCACTGGTAACACAAGCCCACTGAGCTCGGTGCTCCTTTGTAGGTGTCTTGTATGCACAGCCTGAAAATGTTTTTTTTTTATTGGAACTTGAAAAAAAAAAAAAGAGTGGTGTTAAGCAGGTTGAGAGAACAAGTCATAAGACTTAAGACAAAATCAGCAACAGAGGAGTCCGTGTGGATTCCATCCACTCTACGGGGTGGATTCCATCCACTCTACGGGGTGGATGCCATCACCTGTTTGGCTTTTGGTTGCTTTTTTTGCGTTCTTTGGGCAGGACTTTCTCCTCAGGGGCCCAACTGCATTTTAGAAACCTTAAGGTTACAAGCAATGTAACCAGCAGAGTGTGAAGGAGGCTGGTGGTCCAGGTGCGAGGAACGCTTCCTGAGGGACATGCAGCTCTCCCCACTGGGTGTTGTCCCACGACCCAGGCGAAAAGCCAGACCTCCAGCTTCCTGACACTGAGCCTGGGCTGCACCTCCCTGCTCCTTATCTGTGTGACCTTGTGTGAGTTCGGTTCTCTGAACTACACTTCTGCTTTCTCACCTGCGTGTGGTAATAATGGCAGTACCTACAGCACAGGTTCTTGAAGAGATCGACAAGATCATGTGACATGTTCACCTGTCAGTACTAGACAGGTACCCTGCAGTCCTATGCTAGGCAATACGTTCTCTGTGCAAGCCCACCAAACATTTTTCATTTTTCAGAGGGCATGTGTGTTGCCCTGAGAGAGACAAAGAGACAGAGAGAGCAAAAGGGAGAGATCACCCCTCTGTGGAGTATGGCCATGCCCCAGTTCCTTCTCCCCCATTTCTCTATTCTGGCAGGACTTTGGCCTTGCTCCTGAGTCTAGTGTTTTCCAAGTCACCAGGGCCAGGAATCAAATCATAGCCAGCTCTATGGGGTCTGGCTTATCTGAACCACGAGGCTGCAGGGCTGGCCCCAGGTAATACCTTCTTTTATTTATTTTTTTTCAGAGAGGTTTTTTCTATAGGGCTTGTGTGCTCGCCAGAAAGACAGAGAGAGACAGAGAGACAGAAAGCGAGAAATCCCCCCACCCGGGGGGATGGACACGCCGCAATCCCTTCTCCTCCATTCTCCTCTCGGGATCTTGGGCACGCACACACACGTGCCTGGCGTGAGTTTAAACCTCCAGATCCAGGACCCAAACCGCAGTTGCCTACATGGGAGTCCAGCGACATAGCCATTGCGCTAACTGCTGGTCCCGGTAATACCTTCGTATTTGCCTCCTACAGCAATAGGCTGGTCGTGAAGCAATTTATTTCCTAAAAGTACTTATAAATATAAACTTTTAAAATAAATTTGGACAGTTCCTTCCACCACTAGACTGGCTTTTTGGATCTTATAACATAAGCTTTTTTTTTTTTTTTTTTTTAAATTCTGCTTGTTAATAATGCAACCAATCTAGACTTAGTTGAATAAACAGAACAATGCAATACATGTAGGTTAACAAATTTCAGTTAACATGTCACAATGGATACTTTTAAAAAAATACTGGCCAGGCTTTAGTGTCAGTAAAGTGCCAAATTATTATCCAAGAGTCATCACTTTGTTGATGTACATAGCAATGGACTAGAGAAAAAAAAAAAGCACATTTCAAAAATGAGCAGTTTTACCCAATGCCATTGCATGGAGGTAGTGACCGTGCGGTGTTCATGGCAAACAGCCACAGCAAACAACGGTGCATTTGGTTTCTCCTTACCTGGCATCCCTGCCTGTTGGCCCCATTGTGACTGTATGAGCATCGAGCATCTAAAAATATTCACACACTGCTTCCTCACCTAAAATTGGAGGCACACCGATTTCATCCTCCTCATCCTCTCCAATCCAACTACTGACCTTAAAACTTATGGCATCAGGAACAGGAAATGGCATAATGGCTACTTTGCTGAACTCACACATAGTGGAACGTGGTTCGAGTCCCGAATCTGGTGGCTTAAAACTCATGCTGGGCATGTGTGTGTACACGCCCAAAATCCCGAGAGGAGAATGGAGGAGAAGGGATTGCGACCTCTGCCATTAAACCTGTCATGAGGTGTTGTATGTTTTAGGCCATTAGCATTTGTATGTATGTTAGCCAAAACAAACAGCTTCTTGTCTACAAACAGCATGCAAAGACAAGTCTTTTGGAGAAGCTTGGGCAAGCGCTGGGAAGAGACTTAAATTTCAGCTTCATAGGCATGCCTGCTGAAGGCTCCCTTTCAGCCAGTCCCCCCTCCCCCACCCCGGGCAGCCCGGGGAAAGGGCAGGAGGTGGGAGAAGGAAAGCAGTTATTTTCTCATAGAAATACGAGAGATGGTACTATGGGGAAAAGTGTGAGAAGAGAAACCAGTAAATGAGATTTCTTTGATCTAATGAAGCTCCAAGAACCTGGTGTTTTTTCCAAGGCCCCCAAGATTAGGGTGAACACAATGTGTGCATATGCTAGGTGCCAGAGGACAAAGGAATAATTTGTCTCTCAATGCTCTGCTTCAGGCCTTTTGAATGGTTTTTCTTTTTACAAGAATTTTAAACTTAATTTATTATTACTATTATTTAATTTGCTATAGGGCTTGGGTGCTCACCAGAGAGAGACAGAGAGAGAGAGAGAGAGGGAAAGTGAGAAAGCAAGCCACCAGATCTGGGAATCAAACTGTGATCGGTCATGTGGGAGTCCACTTCCTTACCAACACACCACCTGCTGGACCCTTCAATTGTTTTTCAGGTCTCACATTTAGATTTCTAGGGTGTAAGGAGGAGTCTTTGTCTCTTCCCTGTCCTTTACACTTGCTAAAGGGACTAGTCCCTTCCTATCTAGTTTGTAATCTTGTCCCTCCACTCCATTCTGGACCTGTCCCAGGTCCAGATTGCTCCTTTTCTGGCTTATTGTAGTGGTCTTATCTTCAATACTTTTTTTTCCCTCTAAAGTTTAAGGATTTTTTCCTTGTCTTGAGCTGCCGATAGGTTCATGTACCTACTATTTGAACAGAATCCTAACCTCTTTCTTGGCTTTAAATTTTAAGCAAAATTCTCTTAATATTTTTAAATTTTGATTTATTAAAGCTAAATCTGCTTTTCTTAAAATTAAAAAATACCTATTTAATGACTGTAGTAAGCTTTATAGCCTCAGCTAGGTGCTCCTTTATAGTATATTCATTCTACCCACAGAGTTTCATGCCTAAAGTCAACATGTGTTCACAGATATTTATGTATCAACTGAACATGCTATTGAAAATATTTAGATTAATTAAAATATTTTGTGAGTCAGTGAAATGTGGGAAAAAGTAGGACCAGCAGGCGGCATGGTGGTTAAGGTGCTGGACACTCCCACATGACCAACCACGGTTTGAGTCCTGGACCTGGTGACTTCCTTTCTCCCTTTCTCTCTCTCTCTCTTTCTGTGTGTCTCTCTCTGATCAAAATAAGATAAATGAATGAATAAATAAAATAAAATAAATAATAATTTTTAAAAAAGAAATGTGGGAAAAAGTAAAAAAAAAAAAAAAAGGAATGGAAAGCAACTGATACCAGAGACAGTATGGGAGGAGAGGGGAAATAACAGAGGATAAGAAATAGGGGGGAAAATATATACATACAAGAAACAAGAGATGGAAAAATTAATTGTTGATGATAACATGCATGATTAAGCCACTCTACAGTGCAATCTGGGTGGGAAATCACATTCTGTATGCTATGATGATATTCAGTGAAAGAATGTAAAGTAAATAATTTTTAAAAATTAGAAACAAAAAACAAAAAACAAAAAACCTGGCTAACCACACATAAAAGAGTAAAGTTGGACTCTTACTATATATGCTGTAAATAACTAAAAATTGATCAAAGACCCAAGTTTAAGAGCTAGAATCTTTGAATTATTAGATGAAAACATAGGTGACAATCTACAGGACCTTGGATTTGACAATGGTTCTTAACTATGACATCAAAAACAGGTAATAAAAAAATATAGACAAATTGGACTTCATCAAAATTAAAGACCTGGGTGAATTAAAGGATGCTTTTAAGTGACATTAGGCAAGATGGCACAGCAGGAAGTGCAAAGAGACCATTTCCCCACCTAGAAAACTGTATATGACTAGAGAAAGAGGAAGGCTCAGAAAAGTCTTGAAAATATCTTCAATTTACACTTTAGGCTGATTCCGGATAGAGACAGAACCTATAATAATAAAAACCAAAACAAAGCAGCAAACTCCAGAGAACGTGAAAAAAATCTAATATACATAGTTTCCACAATATAATATTCAAATGTCAATTTTTAAACAAAAAAAAATTACAAGGCATACAAAGAAACAGAAAAGTTTGGCATATCCCTAAGAAAGATCAGATAGTAGACTTACTAGATGAAGACTTACTTACTTCTGAGACAAAGACTTCAAAAGAGATATCTTAAAGATACCCAAGAAACTAAAGGAAGACGTGGACCAAGTTTTGTTTCTTGTTTGTTTGTTTGTTTGTTTTTTTAAAGATATACATTCAAACGAAATTGAAATATTAACAAAGAGATAAAAAGCATAAAACAGAATAAGAAAGAAATTCAGGAGCCCCCCAAATACAGATGAAATAAAAAACTTACTGGAGGGATTATAACATAGGTTTTAGTAGGCAAAGAGTCAGTGAAATTGAAGAAAGGAAAATTGACTTCTTGAGTTTGAGGAACAAAAGCAAAGAAAAGAATGAAGAAAAGTGAACAGAGCCTAAGGAGCACGATCAAGTGGTCCAACATACACATTGTGGGAATTCCAGAGAGAAGAGAGAGAGAAAAGGGCAAGAGAGTATTTAAATTATAAGTAATGATACAGAAAACTTCCCAAATTTGAGGAAAAACATGAAAAAAAATCCAAGAAGCTCAATCTACTTCAAAAAACTGAAAAAGAACCATACTCTGGCTAGCAAGTGGTGTGGTAGTTAAGGGTGCTGGACTCCTACATAGTCAACCACAGTTTGAGTCCCAGACTTGGCAACTTGCTTTCTTACTTTCTCTCTCTCTCTCCCCCTCTCTGGTCAAATTAAAAATAAGTAAATAAATAAATAAAGTTAAATAAAATAATTCTTTTTAAAAAATAAAAAGAACCATACTAAGGCATATATTATTTTTAAGTTTTTGCTATATGATGTGTGCGCTCTCCAGAGAGAAACGAAAAGAGGGAAAGTGAGAATTCACCCCACAGGGGGCATGGCCACGCTGTCATCTCTTCTCCTCTGTTCTCTTCTAGGAATTTTGGGCATGTACACACATATACCTGGCATGTTTTTCAAGCTGCTGAGTCTGGGACTCAAATTGCAGAGTCAGCTATGAGGGGTCCAGCACCTTGATCACCATATCATCTGTCTGGAAGACACATCTTAATAAAACTGTTGAAAGTCAAAGACTGAGAATCTTGAAAAAAGCGAGAGGAGACATCACTGATGAAGGAGCCTCAGTAATGTTTATCAGCTTGTATCGTACAGAAACCTTGGTGGACAGAGAGCAGTGGGTTGATACATTCAATGTGCTAAAAGGAAAACACTGCCAAGAAAGAATCCTACATACGGGAAGAAGTCAAAAATGAGGGAGAGAGAAAGACATTTCCATGTAAAAGCTGCACTACCTGCTAAAGGGCTCTTGCTAGTTAGCCATTACACCAACTGCTGGTCCCTAGACTAGTATTATTTTTACTTCATTTGGTAACTTTGTCTTTTGTTTCTTCTCTTTTGTGAAAGAGACTATCCTATAAAAACCTAGTTGTCAGTCTGTTTCGCAGATACAATGTACAAAAAGCTAATTTTGTGACATTAGCAACGGGAAGGGATTAGAGACAGAAGTGAATAGCAGCAGAGGTTTTTATGCTATTGAAGAGAAAGTGGTATAAATTCAAATTAGAGTGTTATAATTGTAGGATGTTGAGTATGATTTCCATGTTAAGATGAAGAAGATAGGTACAGAAAATATACAAAAGGAAATGAGGAGGGGATTATAAAATTTCACTACAATAATAAATTAAAACCCAAAGAAGATGTTAACTCAGAAAATGAATTTCAGAAAATCTGTAAGACACATAGAATATAAATAGCAAAATGGGGGCACCAGCAAGTGGCGTGGTGGTTAAGGCACTGGACACTCCCACATGGCGGACCGTGGTTCAAGTCCTAGACTTGGTGGCTTGCTTTCTCACTTTCCTCTCTCTCTGTGTGTCTTTCTCTGGTCAAATTAAAAAAAAAATGAATGAATGAATAAAATTGAATAAAAATAATTCTTAAAAAAAAAATAAATAGCAAAATGGAAGAAGGAGTCACTTTAAGTGTAAATATGTTAAATTGTACAGTCAAAAGACAGGGATTGGTAAAATTAACCTTAAAAATCTGGGCCAGCAGGTGGCATAGTTAAGGCACTGGACTCCCAAATGACCTATCATGGTTCGAGTCTGAATCCAGTGGTTTGAACATCATGCCGGGTGTGTGTGTGTGTGTGTGTGTGTGTGTGTGTGTGCCCAAAATCCCAGGAGGAAAATGAGGGAGAAGAAATTGTGGCATGGCCATTCCCCCCGGAGAGTGATTTCTCATGTTTGCTTTCTCTGTGTCTCCCTGGCAACCACATACATCCTATGATGTCTAACCATATGCTGTCTACAAGAGATTCACATAAAATCCAAAGACACAAATAGTTTGATAGTTAAAGGCTAGAAAAAGCATATTCTGTGGACACAGTGACCACATGAGAGTAAGGTTATCTAATTACATTACAAAAAAAGTTGACTTCAAATTTAAAAAGTTTACAAGCGGACCAGGTTGTAGCCTTGTCACTAAAGAAACTATTCCACATGGCCAACTGAGTGGTTCAAATCCTGGGCCTGGCAGAATGAAAAGCACACAGCATGTGTGTGTACCCACAATCTCAATAGGATGGAGAAATGAAAGAAAAGGGGTTGTAGCATGGCCGTGCTTCATTGGGGCGGGGTGTGGGGGGTGCTTCTTCTCCTTATTCTCTGTCTCTGTTTTTCTGTCTCTCTCTGGTGAGCACATATGCCGTGTGGCAAACTTTAAAAAAAAAACACAGTTTGTAAGAGACAAAGAAGTGTATTGTATATAAATAAAAAGTTCGACATGGCAAGAAGGTAAAATAATTATAAAAATTACTCATCCACTAATAGACTATTGAAGCAAAAATGATAAAATTGAATGGAGAAAAAGAGTTCTATAATGATAGGTGAAGACTTCAATATCTGCTCTCTAATAATTGATAGAAAAGTCAGAAGATAAGTTAAAGAAAAAAAAAGAGAATTTGATCAACAAAGTCAACTCAATCTAACTACTACTAGATGTACAGAACGTGTAACAGAAGAACACATTCTTCTCAAGTGCATGTAGAATATTCTCCAGGACAGACCCTGTATCAGGACATGAATCAAGTCTCAGAGAGTCTAAGAAATATATATCATCAAACTATCTTCTGTGATCAAAAGAAGGTAAATTTATATATCAGTAACAACAGTAAAACTGGAAAGTTTGCAAATTTGTGAAAATTAAACAACACATCTTTAAACAACCACAGGAGCAAAGAAGAAATGACCAGGAAAATTACAAAATAATTTGAGATGAATGTACATGAAAACACAGCATACCAAAACTTATGGGATGCAGTGAAAGTAGTACTAAAAGGGGAATTTATAGCTGTGAACACTTAGGAGAGGGACTAGCAGATGGCATGGTGGTTAAGGCACTGGACACTCCCACATGACTGACCATAGTTTGAGTCCCAGACCTGGTGGCTTGCTTTCTTACTTTCTCTGGTCAAATTAAAATTAATAAATGAATGAATAAAATTAATAAATAATTCTTTAAAATAAAAAAGAAAGAAAGGAGAGGGGCCAGCAGGTGGCATAGTGGTTTAGGCTGTGGACATTCCCACATGACCAACCATGGTTCAAGTCCCAGATGTGATGTCTTGTTTTCTCACTTTTCCTCTCTCTGTGTGTCTTGCTCTGGTCAAATTAAAATAAATGAATGAATAAATAAAGTTAAATAAATAATCATTAAAAAATACTTTAATAAAAAAAAAGAAAGGAGAAAGGGGGTTGGCAAATGGCATAATGGTTACATCGCTGGACTCCCAACTGCAGTTTGAGTTTTGGTCCTGGTGGCTTGAAACTCACACCTGGTGCATGTGCACATGAGCCCAAGATCCTGGGATTAAAATGAAAGAGAAGGAATTGCAGCATGACCATCCACCCTAGTGGCTGATTTCTCACTTTCCCTCTCACTGTCTCTGTCTATCTCTTTCTTGCTCTCCAGTGAGCATATGCACCCGAAGGCAAAAACCTCTACAAAAAAAATAAGTAAAGGAGAAAGATCTCAAATTCACAATCTAACTTTACAGAACTTAAGAAACCAAAAAAGAACAAATTAAATGCAAAGGTAGTAGAAGAATTAGAACAGAGACTAATAAAGATTTCATCAAAGATAGGTAGAGAAAAAAATAGAGAAAATCAATAAAAACAAAAGTTGTTTATTCAAAAAGATGAACAAAACTGACCAATTTTATCTAGATTGGCTAAGAAAAAGAGAGAGAAGACTCAAATTACTAAAATGAAAGATAAAAATAGGGACATTACTACTAATTCTGCAGAAATAAAATGGGTTATTGGAACTATAAAAACTATGTGCCAATAAATTGGATAAATTAGATAACCTAGTTGAAATGACAAATGAACAAAACCACAAAATTTACTAGACTGAATCATGAAGAAGTAAAATATCTGAATAGATCTATAACTACTAAGGTTGAATCACCAATCAAAAACCTCCTGGAAAAAAAACAAAACAAAACAAAACAAAACAAAACAAAACAAAACAAAACAAAAACAAAAAGCACTAGTTCTGGTGGCTTCACTGGTAAATTCCACCAAAAGTTTAAATAAATAACATGATTCCTTCTTGGGGCTAGATGACAGTACAGTGGTAAAATGTGATACTCACTGAGGCTACCCCACATGGGAAGGTTCTGGGATCATGTCCACAGACCTCCCTGAGTATGCTGGGCACATGTCAGCCCATGGTCTGGGGCTGGCTAATGTTGTGGTGGATTGCACTATCAAGATTCTTTTGGAAGTGCTGTCTACCTCTCTGTCTCGTCATTCTAACTTATGGGGGACAAAAAGAAATGAAAAAATCCTCCAAACCAACTCACATCAGTCCTCAAAATCTTCCAAAAAAAAAAAAAAAAAAAGGAAGAGGAGGGAACACTTCCTAAGTCATTCTATGAGACTATCGTTACTCGGATATCAAGGTCAAAGACATTACAAGAAAACTAAAAGCTAAGCTACTTTATCAACTTTAATGCAAAAAATATCAACAAAATACTAGCAAACCAAATTCAGCAGTATATTAAAGGACTATACACCACAATCAAGTGCCATTTACTCCTGGAGTGAAAGGATGCTTCAGCATACAAAAATCGGTCAATGTAATGCACTATGTTAATGTAATGATGGAAAAAAATCCATAAGAAATTTGGATTTAGAAAAAGCATTTCATAAAGGCTAATACCTTTTTATGATTAAAAAAGAAACACTTAGTAAACTAGGAATAGAAGGAAGCTACCTTGACATATAGAGGTATATGTGACAATCTACAGTTAGCTTCATAGACAATGGCGACCATCCTCCTATCTCCTTCCAGTGAGCATGTTGCTCTTTAGGAAAATACATAAATAAATAAATAAATAAATACCTTTAACTTTGTTCTTTATTTTCAAGACGAGTTTGTCTATGTGGGGTTCTTAGAGGTTCCATGCAAATTTTAGGACAGATTTTTCTATTTTAGAGAGAGGTTTATTTTTTGCTATAGGGTGCAGGTGCTCACTGGAGAGACAGAAAGATAAAAAGTGAGAAGTCCCCGGGTGTGTGTGTGTGTGTGTGTGTGTGACCACAATGCTATCCCTTCTCCTCCATTTTCCTCTTGGGATAATGGGCATGGACACACATGCTCCTAACATGAATATCAAGCCACTGGGTCCAGGACTTGAACCATGGTCAGCCACAGGGGAGTCCAGCAGTCAAGTGACATAACCATTACACCATCTGCTGGTCCCAGATTTTGTTTTATTTTTGCAAAAAAAAAAAAAAAAGTCATTGTGATGTGAAAGAATTGCATTTCATTTGTAAATTGCCTTCCTCATTGTTTTTTCTTTTCTTTAATTTCTGTCAGTAACTTTTTATATTTTAAAATATATAAGACATTTACTTTTTAAATTAGTTCTAAAGGTTTTTTTCCAAAATTTTTTGATGCTGTTGTAAGTGAGATTGTTTTCTTCATTTCATTTATGGATTGCTTATCCCCCCAAAGTCATGCCACAATCCCCTCTCCTCTGTTTTTCCTTTTGAGGTTTTGGCATGAGTGCACATGTACCTGGTGTAATTTTTAGGATGCCAGGTCTGAGACTCATATCACACATTCTGCCATGTGGAATCCAGCTGCCTTAACCAACTGACCCTAAAGTTGGAGGTTTTATACTTCTTTATTACAAAATATAAAGCTACAGTAATCAAAACAGTATGATACCAGCATAATAACAGACATACATACCAAAGAAATAGAAAAAAAAAAAAGTCCAGAAATAAATCTTCCTAATTGTGATCAAATTACTTTTGGCAAGGTTGTCAAGACCATTTGATGGAGGAAGGACAGTTTTTTCAACAAATGGTACTTGAAAACCTAGGTAGTCAAAAGAATTAAGTTGGAACCTGGGGCTAGCAGGTAGCATGGTGGTTAAGGGTTCTGGACTCCCACATGGCCGACCACAGTTTGAATCCCAGACCTGGCAACTTGCTTTCTCACTTTCCCTCTCTCTCTCTCTCTCTCTCTCTCTCTCATTCTGTCCCTCTCTGATCAAACTTAAACACAAAAAAGATAAATAAATAAATAAAGTTAAATAAAATAATTCTTTTTTAAAAAAGAGTTAAGTTGGACCCTTGTCTAACACCATATATAAAAATTAGCTCAAAATAGATTAAAGACTTAAACATAAGAGCTAAAATAATAGAACTCTTAGAAGAAAATATAGATAAAAATTGTTACGGCTTTAAATGTGGTCAAGGTTTCTTGTTTTTTTTTTTTTTGAAGAGGTTTTTTTTGCCGTAGGGCACGTGCGCTCGCCAGACAGACAGAGACAGAGAGACAGAAAGCTAGAAATCACCCCCCAAGGGGGATGGCCACACCGCAATCCCTTCTCCTCCATTCTCCTCTCGGGATCTTGGGCATGTGCGTACATGTGCCCGGCATGAGTTTTAAGCCCCGGGTCCGGGATGCGAACTGTGTCAACTACATGGGAGTCCAGTGACATAGCCATTACGCTAACTGCTGGTCCCGGTCAAGGTTTCTTAAATACTTTAAAAGAACAGGTAGGAGGAACCAGCAGATGGATTAACACTTACATTGCCAGACTCTCACATAGTTGGCCACAGTTCGAGTCCTGGACCCAGTGGCTTAAAGCTCATACTGGGCACATGTATGTGCATGCCCAAAATCTCAAGAGGAGAGTGGAGGAGAAGTGATTTGTGGCACAGCCATCTCCCTGGGACATGACTTCTTGCTCTCTGTATCTCTGGGTCTCTCTGTCCAGCAAGCACACATGCCCTATAGCAAAAATCTCTCTTAAAAGAAAAGGAACAGATAATGAAAAAATTTAGACTTTATCAAAATTCAAAATGTGTATTAACGTAAACCATAATGGTATAATTTTATGTATCAACTTGACTGAATCACAATGTGTCCAGATATTGGGTCAAATATTATACTTCTTGTTTATGCGAGGGTGTTTTGGGTCAAATATTATACTTCTTGTTTATGTGAGGGTGTTTTTGGTTGAGATTAATATTTTCATTGGTAAAGGAGATTGCCCTTCATAATGAGGGTGGGCACTACCCAATTAGTTAAAGGTCTGTATAGAATATAGAGACCAGCAGTTGGCGTAATAGCTATGTCACTGAACTCCCATGTAGTCGATTGCGGTTCAAATCCCGGTCCTGGTGGCTTAAACTCATGCTGGGCGCTTGTGCGTGTGTGCTCAAGATCCCAAGAGGAGAATGGAGGAGAAGGGATTGCGGCGTGGCTATCCCCACGGGGGGGGGTTTCTTGCTTTCTATCTCTCTCTGTCTTTCTAGTGAGCACATGTGCCCTACAGCAGAAAGCTCTAAAAAAAAAAAAAAAAGTATGGATAGATTAGAGAAAGAAGAAGCAACAGGGAGGCCCAAGCCACTCAGCTTGAACTCATCAGCAGGCCAAGCCTGACACCCAGCCTGCGGTGAGGAGGAGGGGCTGCTCTGTTCCATCAAGCACCACAAAAAATGGTTTGTGCTTGATATCCTACTTGTCCAACTCAACCTCTAGCCACAGTGGGAGCAGAAAAGTTTGGGTATAAGGGAACTAAACACTTGAAGATAGGCGACTCCAGGGGACCTCTCTCCACATGATCCCCTGCCCCCAGGAGTAAAAAGAGAGAATCTTCCCTCTAAAAACCTGAACCCAAAAATCCTACTGTGAATTTCACACTTCTACATACAGTGAGAAAGGAAACTGGCAGAGTTAACACACACCATAAAGACGTGCACTAGTACACAGCTATGGAAATATACTTCAAAAAAGTAGAAAAAAATGAGTATAACACCAGAGGGCTAAAGTTCCAAGCAAAGCTCCAAGAAATAGGAGGAAAAAAAAGAAAAAAAAAAACCAGGAAATACCTCCCTTCCTAAAGAACATAATAATGCTCTCAACAATGCCCTCACCAACAGTGGATAAAACACAAGAGATCACAGAAATGCCAGAAAAAGAATACAGAGTATTAACTGTAACAAAGCTCAATGAGATGCCAGAGAAAACAGACAAACAATTCCAGGAGTTGAGAAGATCCTTCCATGACTTGAAGGAGGAACTCCAAAAAAAGATATACACCCTGAAAAAGAATAAAACAGAACTTACGTTAAGAATATGATGTGGAAATCAAAATCACCTTGGAAAGTAGCAACAGCAGATTAGACCACACAGAAGAAAGAATCTCTGTCCTCAAAGACAAAACCTCTGATTTAGTCCGAGCAACTGAAAACGTTAAAAGAATAATAATTAAAAATCAGGACAACATATGGGAAATCCTAAACATCATTAAATGGCCAACTCTTCACATTATATGTATTCCAGAAGATGAAGAGATCAATAAAGGCATAGAAAATCTTTCATGATATAGTAGCTGAAAACTTTCCAAATTTAGAGAGGCATGTGGACATCCAAATCTAGGAAATACAAAGGACATCAAACAGATATAACATAAGAGATCCTCTCCAAGGCATATCATAGCCAAATTGGTAAAAATCAAAGACAAAGACAATATTCTAAAAGTAGCAAGAAATAAAGCCAAATAACTTATAAAGGTAACCCCCACTAGACTAACATCGAACCTTTCAACAGAAATGTTCAACCTTTCATCTTTCAAATATTCAACCTTACAACCTTTCAAATGCAGACAAGGAAAGAAGGGAAAGATTTATATTTTTTTCTGTTTTTTTTTTATATTAATTATTTATTTTGCATTCATTCACTAAACATCATCACAGCATACAAAATACAGTTTCCCATCCAGAATACACTGTATAGTGGCTTAGTCATACATGTTATCATCACAAATAATTTTTCTCTTCTTGGAAATACATACCTCTCCCTTCCTCATTACTCACCCTTTGCCATATCCTGCCCTCCTTGCACTCTATCTCTAGTATCTGCAGTTGCTTTCCATTCTTTCTTTTTTCTCCCACATTTTAATGGTTAACAAAATATCTTACTTGATTTAACTACTTTCAATAGCAAGTTCAGCTGATATATAAATATCTGTGAACAAATGTTTGACTTTAGGCCTGAAACTGAGTAGAATGAATATACCATAAAATAGAACCTAGCTGAGGCTATATAGCTTACTGTGGTCATTAAATAGGTATTTTTAATATGTTTTTAATTTCAAGAAAGGCAGTTTTAGCTTTAATAAATCAAAATATAAAAAAAATTGTTAAGAGAACTTTGCTTAAGACTTGAGCCTGAAAGTAGGTTAGGATTCTGTTCAAATAGTAGTTACCTGGATCTGTTAACAATTCAAGAGAAGGAAATCTTTATCTCTGGACTACAAAGCATAGACAAAGATCAGTATTGTTTTAGTCAAAAGCCATAACATTCTATCTCATCAACTTAGTCTCATGTACTTAATCTAACTTCTGTAGTGGTCCAAGCTTTCCGTTCAAATTCTGGAAGATAATATTTGACTCTGGACTTGTCCCTACCATTAAGCTGGCCCTTTTCTTACATGTTTTTTTAACTCTGTCTGTCTGACTTTAGTTTCCCTGATATAACACTCCCTTCAGAACTTCTTGGAGAACGGCTCTGGTGTTGCTAAATTTTTTCAGGTTTTGTTTATCTGAGAATGTTCTTGTCTTCTCTTCTCATATGAAGGATAATCTTGCCAGGTATAGTATTTTTGGCTGAAATAGTTTTTCACTCACCATTTTGAATATATTTTCCCATTCTTTCCTTGCTCGCATTGTTTCCAATGAGAGGTCCGCTATTAGCCTGATTGGATATCCTTTGTAGGTAACTTGTCGTTTCTCTCTTGCCAGTCTGAGTTCCTTGTCTTTGTGATTTTGGTCAATCTGGCTATAATGTGTCTTGGAGAAGATCTTCTTGAGCTGATTCTATTTGGGTTCTATGTATTTATTGTATCTGGATCTTTGAATGCCTCTCTAGGTTTGGAAAGTTTTCTTCCAGGATTTCATGGAATAGATTATCAATGCCCTTATTAGTCGCTTCACCTTCTGGGATACTAATTATCTGGATGTTTGGATATTTGATGGTATCTAGTATTTCTTGTATATTATTCTCATTTATTTTCTCAGTCTGTGTGGTGGATATTTTTAGGCCAGTGATTCTGTTTTCTACATCTGAGATTCAATTTTCTGTATGACCTAGTCTGCTTTTATTACTTTCAAGGGAGTTTTGATTTCCTGTATTACAGCCTTCATCTCTAATAGTTCTGTATAATTCTTTTTTATGGTATGTATTTCCTATTTCAGATTGTGCAAGAACTTTCTCACCTCCTGGAACTCCTCAGCTCTATTCCCCTGCCTCTTGTGTGGTTTATTGTCTCTCTTCTCTTATATCTCTGTTAACTTTGTCACTATGAATATTCTAAATTCTTTATGAGACATTTACATGATTTCCATTGAACTGTCTATGTATGAAGAGGGTTATTGTTCTCCCCTGGAGAAGAGATATTTTCCTGCTTTTCTATATTTCTTGTGACCCTGCAGTGACTTCTAGTTATCTGATGGGCGGCACATTTTTTCCTAATTCTTGAAGTTCAATCTGAGTGTTCAGGAGTGTGCAGGAGGAAGTGATCTGCAGTCTCTTTGCCATTCTGCTTTTATTCCTTTGTGTTGTAGATTCAGTAAGTACTGAGGAATATGTTAACCCTAATAGTACTTGAATGTTTGACTATAATTCACTTAGATCCATCTAGACACTCAGTAAATGGAAATTGAACAGCAAAGTGAAGAGGTAAAAGAAAAAGAATAAGAAAACAGAGGGAGAGAAAAAAAGAGAGAGAGAGAAAAAGAAGAAAAATGACCAAAAATTTATTTTTTTAAAAAAAGTAAGACATAAAAATTAGTTCTCAGCAGCAATGGGGACATCTTCTTCTGAAGGCCTGCTCTTTGCCTCTCCTAGAGGGAAATAGGGAAGGGAATTGTTAGCAAGATAAAGGCGGATCTGAAAGCCAAGATAATACTTTACCTTAACAATTTTTTAAAAGGAAAAATTACTGAAAAATGAGAAGACAGAGAGAGGCAGAGAGAGACAGAGAAGGACAGAGAGAAGGATAGAGTGGCTCCCTACCACTGGAGCCTGGGGACTGGAGGTTGAATTAAACCAGCTCTTTAGGAAACACTTCAGGGAATACTAAATCAGGAAAACTAAAGGGAGATAAATAGAGGTAAGAGAAAGCAAAACAACTAAAAAAAAAAAAAAGGATAAGTCTCCACTTATCAGCAATAAAACTGAATGTTAGGATTAAATTTCTTAACCAACAGGCTAAAAATGTTGATTCAACTATTTTACATACAAGCAGGTTTAAGTACAAATTTGACAGTTATCTCCACAGGTTTCAATTTATGTTTATTAAAACTATTATCCATCTTGTAAATATAGATAACAAAGGAAAAGTCCAAAATGTTACAAGTAGCTGTCTTTCTTTGGAATGAATTTAAAGGAGACTAAAATCAAGCATTTTGTGAAGCCTATAAATCACCAAATCACTGATTTACCATGTCTTCACTTTCAAACATCTCTTTCCATTTTGTTTTGTTTTTTATTTTTTTTTTTGAGGATTTATTTCTTTTTCTTTCTTTTTTTTTTTTTTTTTTTGAGAGATTTTCGCTATAGGGGGCGTGCGCTCGCCAGACAGAGAGAGACATAAAGACAGAAAGCGAGAAATCACCCCCCAGGGGGGATGGTCACGCCGCAATCCCTTCTCCTCCATTCTCCTCTCGGGATCTTGGGCATGCACACACACGCGCCCGGTGTGAGTTTTAAGCCACCAGGTCCGGGACGCGAACTGCGGTCGACTACGTGGGAGTCCAGAGACATAGCCATTATGCTAACTGCTGGTTCCAGGATTTATTTCTTTGAGCACATTACAGTACTATGGTCTTACTAGAACACACAGCAAATGAGTAAGTTTTCTTTTTCTGTCTCTTCCTAATGAGCTATTGTTATATACAATTTCACCTCTCTAACTGGACCAATGATTGACACCGTATATCATTTCAGATTATAAACTCTTATTTCCTGCAATCCTCTATGTGGAAATTACATTCTTCTTTCATTGGCTATGTTAAGATAATCTTTGTTTTCAAAAATTCATCCTCATAAATTTATGAGACTTTTTGTTGTCAAGTTTTTAATCAGGTTTTTTTTCTTTAGACATTATTTCATAGTAAAGAATGTCAGACAGTTCAGTACTTGCTTCCAGAGTAACCAGTGGAGTGGGTTTCGAATGGTCACAACATAATAGAATGTAAAATGTTGAAATGGTAAATATGTTTATATCTTTAATTTGCTTTTTACATGCTGTATTTTGTGCTTTTAAAGACCATTCTGTGGGGCCAGCAGGTGGCAGAGTGCTTAAGGTGTTGGATTCCCACGTGACTGACCACAGTTGGAGTCCCAGTCCCAGTGGCTTGGAAATCATTCTGACCATATGCATGTGTGCCCAAAATCCTGAGAGAATGGAGAAGGAATTACTACATGTCTATCTCATATTATTATATGAGGTGACTTATCACTTTCTCTTTCTCTGTGTTTGTCTCTCTCACTCTCTCTGGTGAGTACATGCACCTTATGGCAAAAACTTTTAAAAAAATTTTGTACTCTGTAAAGTTCCATAATGAATAGCTATAAGTTATCAATTATAGGGAGCTGTCACATGGCAAGGTGGTTGGAGTGCTGGACTCCCATATGACTGACCACAGTTTGAGTCTCAGACCCGTTAGCTTGTTTTCTCACTTTCTCTTTCTCTCTCTTTCTCTCTCTCTCTCTGGTCAAGTTAAAACATAATAATAAATAAAATAAAATAAGTAATTCTAAAAAATTATAAATTATAATAATGAAAAAACTATTAAAAAGCAAAGGATAAGTTTTTTCTTTTTCTGCAAACAATTTTGTAATAAAATAAAACCATTTAATCAAAAAAAAGAAAGAAAAGGTCTTGATAGAACAAAAAGATTGACCTTCTCTTAAATCAAAGAGAACTTTCTTCAGCAGGCTGCCTTCAGATTTTATCTGCATCATCAACTCTCCGTGGTCTCCAACTTGCTAGTCCAGATTTAGACTTGTTAGTCTCTATAATAATATGAGCCAATTACTTACAATAAATCTCCCTCTCTCCATACTTTACTAGTTCTGTTTCACTGGAGAACCCTGTCCAATATTATAGACAGTTTCAAAGGAGTGAAAAGGCAACCCACAGAGGAAATATTACATATCTGATAAAGAAATTTATATTCAGAATGTATAGAGAACTCCTAAGACTCAACAATAACAAAAAGAGCCCTTAGGAAAATGGGCCAAAAAGTGTGGACAACAGTGCAGTGATAAAACACAGCATTCTACAAGGCTGACCTACAAGGGAAGATTCATTTCATGTCTGGAGTCTTCCAGAGTACATGGGAGTACATTTTCAAGATCTAGGAGGTGACTGAAGCTGGGGGTAGAATTTAGTATAAAGAGGGGGAACTGTTTCTTAGTCTGTCTTTCTCTCTCTGTTTCTCTCACTCATGGAAGAAATAAGTAATACATTTTTTAGAAATGGACAAAAAAGACTTGATATTTCTTCAAAGAAGTTGTAGAAATGGTCAATAGACCATACAAAAAGATGCATGATATCATAAATTATTAGGGAAATACAAACCAAAAGCATAACAATATAATACTTCACATTCATTAGGAATAAAATACACACACGCACACAGAAAGTACTGGCATGAATGTAGAGAAAATGGAACTTTTGTGCAGTGCTGATGGGAATGTAAAATGGTATAGCTAATGTGGGAAATGGCATGGAAGTTACTAAAAAAAATGTAAAACAGACTTATTTGATCTAGCAATTCTACTTATGAACATATCCACAAAAGAACTGAAAGCAAGGACTCACATATTTGTACACCAATGTTCATAGTAGTAGTATTCGCTATAACCAAACTTAAATGCCCATCAGCAGATGAATAAATATGTGAAATATGACATATATGTACAATGGAATATTATTTAGCCATAAAAAGGAAAAAGTCTTATTAATAGTGAGAGGTACTCTAAGATCTAAACACAAAACTTCACACTATAAAACTACTGGTGGAAAATACAGGAGATGTTCTTGGATACATTGGAGTTGGCAAAGACTTCTTAAATAAGACCCCCCAAGCACGGATCAAAACCCCCAAAATAGACAGGTGAAATTGCATCAAGTTAAAGCTTCTGCACAGTGAAAGAAACAATAGTTAAAGTAAGGAGACAACCCTCGGAATGGGAGAATGTACTTGCAAATTCTGTGTCAGCTAAGGGACTGATAACCAGAATATACAGAGAACTCAAGCAGCTTACCCACAAAAAGAAACATATTCTATCCAATTAAAGTATGAAAAAATAAGCTGAATGGACAACTCTCCAAGGAAGACATATGAACAGCCAAAAAGCTTATGAAAAAATGCTCAACATCTTTTATCACAAGGAAGATGCAGATCAAAACCATAATGAAATACCACTAAATCCCATCACAATGGCTAAGTTTTAAAAAATAAAGAGTGATAAATGCTGGTAAGGTTGCAGAGAAAAGGGAACTCTCCTACAGTTGATGGGAATGTAAATTAGTACAACCACTATGGAGAACAGTATGGAGTTTCCTCAAAAATCTACAAATAGAACTACCATGCAATCTAGCAACTCCATTCCTGGGTATCTACTCAAAGGATAAGAATGCACTCGAGTGGAAAAACACTTGCACATTCATGTTTATTGTGGCATTATTCACAATTGCTAAGACATGCAATCAACCCAAAGGTCCAAGAACAGATGAATGAATTGAAAAAGTGTGGCACATACACATTCAGCCATCAAAAACAATGAGACCCTGGCATTTGATAAAAAGTGGATAAATATGGAAGATTAATGCTAAATGAAGCAAGCCAAAGTATGAAAGAGTCTTTGTATATCTCCACTTAATATATGCCAAATATCTGCACTCTGTTGCACGAAGGGAAAGACTGGAAGGTATAAAAGCTTGGAGAGCAATTGTGGATACTAGAGACAGTGTGGGGAGACAGTGGGCAATGGGCTGGGATAGGAGGGAGAGAAAAAGGGGGCAAAGCAAAACATTTAATGGACACAAAAGTGGAAAATTATCTGTTAAGGATAATGTGTATAGTAATAAGTTTGGTCTAATATACAGTGTATAGTGTATTCATGCTGGGAAAATAATATTGTATGCTATAAAGATACACAGTGATTAAATGTAAAAAAATTAAAAATAAAACTAAGAAAAGGAAAAATTCTGACTTGTGCTACAACATGGACAAATCTTGAAAACATTATACAAAGTGAAATAAATCAGTAGAAGAAAAAAATGATATACTATTCCACTTATCTGATAGAGACAATTAGTGATCATTAGGGAGTGGGGATAATGAGGAGTTATATTTTTACTGGGTACGGAGTTCCTGTTTGGGGTGATGAAAAGGTTTTGGAAATAGATGGTGGTGATGGTTGAATATAATTAATGTCATTGAATTACACACTCAAAAATGGTAAATAGTGGGGCCAGCAGGTGGCATGGTGGTTAGGTGCTGGACTCCCCATGGTCAACCACAATTCAAGCCCTGGACCTGGCTGTTTGCTTTCTCACTTTCTCTCTCTCTCTCTCTCTTTGTCTCTCTCTGATGAGTGCACAAATCCTATAGAAAATTAAAATAATTATAATAATAAATAAAACTAAATAATTCTATGAAAAGGTAAATAGAAAAGAATATATAATTTTATACAACTAAAACATAGTGAAAATAAACAAACCTTCTCCACACACACAAAATGAATAATTTAAAAATCTATTAAAAATGGGACCTGCAGAAGGCATAGCGGTTGTTGGACTCCTGCATGGCCGACGATGGTTCAAGTCCCAGACTCAGTGGCTTCAAACTCATGCCAGGCATATGTGCATGCATGCCCAAGATCCCAGGAGGAGAAAGGAAAAGAAGGGATTGTGGCCTGGCCATCACCCATGGAGGGTGATTTCTTGCTTTCTGTTTTTCGGTCTTTCTCTGTCTCTCTGGTGAGCAAAAGCACCCTATAGCAAAAATCCTCTCTTAAAAAAAACCCAAACTATTAAAAATGGTAAATATTTGTTTGATCTCTGGTTTGAAAAGGTCATTTGAGGTACAACTCAAAAAAAAAAAAAAAACCTCATAAATAAGAAAAGTTAAGTTGTATAAATAAAAATTAAAATCCTTTTAATCTTCAAAAGAATGTACAAACAAGGTGAAAATATGAATAGAAAGACATTCTAAATATCTATAACATATTTGATGAAAGAATAATCCTTAAACAATAGTGTCATGTACTTTAATAAAAATTATGCTATAGCCTTCATAATTCATCCACAAAGGACAAAATTGAATAATTCACCAACGAGTAACCGCTGGTCCATTTTACACAATTTGACCTCATTAGTGAACAAAATAAAATTTTAAAATGAAATAACACGGCCTACCAATTATTGTGACAATATCCAGGACTGGTGAATGACCACATATTTCTCCACCAGTTTGTGAATGTCTTTTGAGCAGGGCATACCGAAGAATGGTCCCGTTCTTTAGAAGAATAGCTTCCCTTCTAGAAACTTAGCCAAAGAAATGGTTTCCTAGTTGCGGAAAATGTTGTATGAACATTCATTTCGGCACTGTTTAAAACTGTGAAAAATTGACATCATGATGAACAACAGAAAAATATTTTGGAAAACTGTATTTCATCACATTAAGAGGGAAAAAAAAGCCAGAAGAAACATCAGATACCGTGAAGGATCACAATAAACTATGAAGTGTGGGTAGACAGACAGCATTACATTCAGGGCTGTTGGCTCTTGTTTTAGAGATTTTTGCCTTAAGGGTATGTGCGCTCACTGGAGAGAGAAACTGAGAGACAGAGAAGAGAGTGAGAGGGAAAGTGAGAAGATCAACCCCGGGGGACAGCCTCTCTGCAATCCCTTCTCCTTCATGCTCCTCCCAAACACATGACCAGTGTGAGTTTCAAGCCACCAGGTCCAGGACTCGAACTGTGGTCGGCCATGTGGCAGTCCAGTGACAGAACTGCTGCGCCACCTGTTGACCCCAGAGCTATTGACTCTTAGCAGTGACATTTCAGGTATTTTTTTTTCTCTTTTCTCTTTTGTTTCCCAAATGATCTCTAATGAACTGTTACTTTTGTGATGAAAGGCATTTAACCAACAGTAGCAGGATATGGTAAGAAAAGGCCTTACAACAACAGGTAGCTGTATCTGAAAGGTGGATTTATCTTTTTCTTTTTTTTTGGGGGGGGGGAGAGGTTTTTGCTATAGGGCGCGTGCGCTCGCCAGACAGAGAAAGACATAGAGACAGAAAGCGAGAAATCACCCCTCAGGGGGGATGGTCCCGCGGCAATCTATTCTCCTCCATTCTCCTCTCGGGATCTTGGGCACGCACACACACGCGCCTGGCGTGAGTTTTAAGCCACTGGGTGCAGGACGCGAACTGCAGTTGACTACGTGGGAGTCCAGCAACATAGCCATTACGCTAACTGCTGGTTCCCAAGGTGGCATTTATCTTGATCCAGCAGAGAATAAAGTCAATGCAATCTTCTTAATTGCCAGAGAGCATGTGTGCGTGCCCAGGAGAGAGAGAGAGAGAGAGAGAGAGAGAGAGAGAGAGAAAGAGAAAGGGAGAAAGCACTCTCCTAGTGGAGCGCGGTCGTGCTGCAGCCCCTTCTCCGTTTCTCCAGCCTGTGGGGATTTGGGGCACACTTGCACACATGCTGCAGGGCCAGAAGTCAGGCTGTGGTCAGCCGTGTGGGATCCAGTTCCCTCTATTCACCGGGGGCTGGCCTGCAATCCTCTGAGTTGAAAGACAGTTGGGATTAAAAGGAAATTCTGACAGAATAAGAGAATCTGAACATTTCTATTTCAGAAGATGTGGCTTCTGCATGTTCTGGAAGAATGCGCAGGCAAATTTAGTACTGCTATTGCTGTAGATTAAGTTGTTTAGTTTCAAAATATGTGACTGGTTTCTAAGTATTTATTCAGCTCCTACTATGTGTCCTGTGCTGTCACAGAGCGGGGAGAGGAGCGTTTATTAGCAATAGCTCTTGTTTGAGCACCTGTAGGAATGCGGAGAGAGGTTCGATCCACAAGGCGCGCTCCATGCTTCCGTCCTCACAAAGGAGGCAACAAAAGATGGAGAGGACCTTCCTCCCGGCCCCGGAGCCACAGAGCAGGGGGTCTGGTCCTCGACCACTTCCGCTGTCTTTCGACTGTAGTATGCTGGCATGGCTCCCCAACAGGAAGTGATGACATTCCATCCGGGCAAATGCACACCCCACTCCGTGACTAATCTTGTAGTGAATCACGCCCTGCCCTGGTGGCTCCCTCCCCTGGCTGCTTCTACACTCTCTGCCCCTCCTGCCTGGAGAGCACAAATATGCCAGCTCAACAAAACACCTAGATCCCAGGAGGGGCTCAACACAGGCAACTGGTCTCCCTCGCACGCTGGTCTGACAGGTTTGGTTTGGTGCCCAGATCCTATCTAGGTTTTGAACCTCTCCTGAGGGAAGGCTGTTGACAGAAAGGTGTGGAGGGACAGCATATTTGTCAGCCAAGTCACCAGGGCCAAGCGAGCAACACTGGTAGCACAGTTTCTGTGGGATAAAGAGACACAGGCCTTAGTGGATGTGTACACAAAGCAACCAAGAGCCTGGCCGTCTCAGTTCTGTAACCGCTTAATCGCACTGAAAATCACCGAGGTATTAAAACGTTTGAGAAACTCAAACAACTCAGCCCTCAGGTGTCTCATCTTGTAAAATTCGCATGTTGAGCCAGAAAGAAATAATTTCTAAGCCTTCTTCTAGCTCAGAGAGTTCATGATCTTATTTGCATAAGACTTGGAAAAACATACACAATTTCATATTCACTGAAAACCTAAGCTAGAAAACTAGAGTTTCATGATGGCCCCATTTATATTTAAAATGCTATATTTGCATAGGAAAAAGGCTGGAAAAGAAATATTTTTTAAGGAATTATTTATTTATTTTTAAATTTGTTACTATTATTTTTTTTAAATTTGACCAGAGGGAGACAAGGAGAAAGAGAGGGGAACTGACATAACAAGCTGTCAGGTCCAGGACGTGAACCACAGCTGGCCATGCGAGAGGCCAGCGCCTTAACCACCATGCCACCTGCTGGCCTAGGGGAGAGAATTCTTAAGAATATTTATAGCATGTGATCACAGGTGCCATAAATTGTATTTCTCTCCTGGGCCTTGTTAACTGAGTTAGGAACTGTTATGTGGCTTACTTGCAGCTGACTATAACTTAACTAAAAGAAAAGGCTATTTTAGGTAGCGTGCTTGGGGAAAGGTCTCTGAGCAGGTCACATTTGAATGTTATGAAGAAGCGATCCGTGTGAAAATATGGGGAAGAACATTCTTGGTGGATGGGACAAGAACAAAGTTGGGTTGTTCCAGGTTAGCAGGAAGGAGGCAGTGTGGCAGGAGTGCAGGGGGGTGAGAGACGAGGTCTTCAGAGTGAGGGGTCCATGGTGAGTGTGCGTGTGGTGATGGTCAGGGTTAGAGAGGGAGACACAGACTGGATCACAGAGGCCCTGGGGCCGTCTTATCGTCTGCGATTCTAAGTTCAATGGCAAGCCACTGATAGTTTTTTTGTTGTTTTAAATGTAAGAATTAATTAATAAACTAATTCAATTTTAATTTGACGAGAGAGAGAGAGAGAGAAAGTGAGAAAGCAAGCCGCCAGGTCCGGGACTCAAACTGTGGTTGGCCATGTGGGAGTCCAGTGTTCCAACCACCACACCACCTGCTGGCCCCACTGGCAGTGTATTTAACACAGTGACACGTCCTGATGTATAGTTTCAGAAGCTGTAAGGGTTGAAAGACCGTTAGGAGTTAGAGCGTGCTCTAAGTGCAAGATGGTGGTGGCTTGGACCAGGGTGGTAGCGGGGAGGAGACGAGAAGAGGTCAGTCTCACAGCTGTTGATGGACTGAATACGGGGCATGGAAACAAGTGTGCAATCAGAAATGACTCCTGAGGGACCAGCAGTTGGCGTAATGGCTATGTCGCTGGACTCACAGGTAGTCGACCACGATTCGAGTCCTGGACCCGGTGGCTTAAACTCACACCGGGCACATATGCGTGTGTGCCCAAGATCCAGAGAGGAGAATGGAGGAGAAGGGATTGCGGCATGGCCATCCCCCCTGGGGGGGTGATTTCTCGCTTTTTGTCTCTCTGTCTCTGTCTGTCTGGCGAGTGCACGTGCCTTAGCCCTACAGCAAAAACCTCTCTAAGAAAAGAAAGAATAAAAAATTAATCCTGAGACCAGAAGATGGCATGGTAGTTAAGGCATTGGACACTCCCACATGGCCAACCACAGTTTGAGTCCCGGACCTGGCGGCTTGCTTTCTCACTTTCCTCCTCTCTCTCTCTCTCTGGTCAAATGAAAATAAACGAATGAATAAATAAAATTCCATAAATAATTCTTTAACAAAATGACTCCTACTCTTCTTGCCTGTGCCACTGTAGAGCCTGAGAGTGGAGGGCAGCAGGAGGGAAAGGTTTGCAGGGGTTAGGTAAATCGAGGGTTTGGCTTGGACATACTGAGTTTGAAATGCCCGTTGGACAATCACACTGGACTGTCAAAAAGAGAATTTGCTGATGTGTCTGGGGCTTAATGAAGGCTTGAGGGGCAAAGACACAGACCGAGTCACTGCGTGAAGATGGTGTTTGGAGCCCAGGGACAACGCTACGGAGAGAAGCGCACAGAGAGACGGGGAGAACCAAAGAGGTGAGCCTCAGGCACCGGGAGGCAGAGACAGAGGAAGGGGCCCGCAGGAGGGGCTGAGGACACGTGGTCAGTGTGGTGGGGGCACCTGACAGGGTGAGTCTTAGCGACCTGCGAAGGAGTGTGCTCAGGAGGCGCGTGAGTTATCGGCTGTGCGGAACGCGGCCTGAAGTTTGAGTAAGGCAAAGCGGTGGGATTGTCTGTACAATTTGGGAAAAATGGGGATATGTTGGGAACCAGCAGTTAACGTAATGGCTATGTCGCTGGACTCCCACGTAGTGGACCGTGGTTCGCGTCCCAGACCCAGTGACTTAAAACTCACGCCGGGCGCATGTGCGTGCGTGCCCAAGATCCCGAGAGGAGAATGGAGGAGAAGGGATTGTGGCGTGACCATTCCCCCTGGGGGGTGATTTCCTGCTTTCTGTCTCTATGTCTCTGTCTGTCTGGCGAGCGCACGCTCTCTATAGCGAAAACCTCAAAAAAAAAAAAAAGGGGGATATGTTTTGACTGCAAAAAAATGTGTTCTGTGGAATGGATTAAAGAACAGAAGAGAGGCGAGAAATGGAGACATCGACGTAGCGGGCCGAGAAGCTCTGCTCTGAAGGCGAGAGGGGAATGATGCAGGGGAGGGAAGAGCATGGAGTGGTGGAGACGCCGTGGTGGAAGACAGACAAGGCGGAGCGAGTCCAGAGAAAGAGCTGTGATGTGGGAGAAAGAGAACGGGCGGGGGGGGGAGGGGCGAGAGAGAATTTCAGGGCAGAGCACAGGAGAGGTCGGGGGCATGGGATCTGAGCGCTTGATCTGGGTCCGAGCTAGTGTACCCTTAAAAATGGAGGAGCTCAGATCATTTTTGTTCATGTGGATTATCTATTGAAATGTGCTATTCCAGAAGCTATAACTTTAAAATATGTAAGTGTGGGCCAGCAGGTGGCATGGTGTCTTTTTTAAAATTTAAATGTATTTATTCAAAATAAATTTTAAAATAAAAATGATCACATTATATGTCAATGTAAGTCACTTCATTTTATTTATTAAAAAGAATTATTTATTTGAGGCCAGCAGGTGGCATAATGGTTATGTCACTGGACTCCCATGTAGTCGACAACAGTTCAAGTTCCAGACCTAATGACTTAAAACTCATGCTGGGTGCGTGCATGTGTGTGTGTGTGTGTGTGTGTGTGTGTGCCCAAAATCCCAAGAAGAGACTGGAAGAGAAGGGATTGTGGCATGGCCATTCCCAGGGGGTGATTTCTTGCTTTCTGTCTCTCTATCTCTCTCTGTCTCTCTGGAGAGCACACACACCCTATAGCAAAAATCTCTCTCTCTAAAAAAAAAAAATATTTATTTCATTTTGTTTATAATTACTATTAATTTGCAAACATGCACACATGAGAGAAAGAGAGAGAGAGAGAGAGAGAGAGAGAGGAAGTGAAAAAGCAAGCTGCCAGGTCCAGGACTCGAACTGTGGTTGAACACGTGGGAGTCCAGAGCCTTGACCATTAAGTCACCTGCTGGCCCCAGTCATTTTTTTAATTAGAGTTTATTTATTTTTTTCTATGCGCTTTAAGTGTGTCAATAAACTTCTTCCTGTTCAGGTCTGGGGTCACTACTGCAGCTGCAGGTATGGCTGACCTCAGGGCTCACTTCACATCATAACACAGAAGAGGCTGAGGACCTCAGTCAGGTTCCTGAAAGCCGGCAGGTCTGGACCTCTGCTGTCCACACCTCCCAGCCATGTGCATGATGTCTACCAATTCTACGGGGGGCAGTGAACAGAGTTTCTACCCCAGAGAGGGTAAGGTGTTGAGAATGAGGAATTGGGGAGACAGGAAAGCTGCAGCTCAGGTAGGATGGGGGTGTAGCTCTACGCCTTACCCGACTCAGTGCCGTGTGACCTCACGAACGGTGGGACTCAGTTTAAAACCGTGAACTTGCTCCCTGGCCTCGCTGTTATTTATTGACATTTTTGTGTGTGTGTGTGTGAAAGGCTTTTGCTATAGGGCGTATGCACTTGCCCCAAAGACAGAGAGAGACAGAGAGACAGAAAGCGAGAAATCACCCCCCAGAGGGGATGGCCATGCCACAATCCCGTCTCCATTCTCCTCTTGGGATCTTGGGCATGCATGCACATACGGCCGGCATGAGTTTAAGCCGCCGGGTCTGGGACTTGAACCATGGTTGACTACATGGGAGTCCAGCGACACAGCCATTACGCTAACTGCTGGTGCCTTATTTATTGACATTGTTTGTCTTAAAGGCTTCAGATCTGAGTGCCCAGTCAGCGGCCTTGGAAAACTTGATTTCCTCTGCTATTCTTTTGATTAAAACTCTAAAAAACTATATCCAAACTATTTCCTATATGTAGATGTTGACCCCGACAGGGAAAGAAATTGCTTGCGTGGCCCAAATTTTAATTTGTTCACGGGTTGCTCAGCCAGGCTGAGTCATGGGCTTCTCACAGGCGCGTGTTTATCCAAGGTTTGTTTAAGACACTAGGTCTCTGGGAAACTCTCACCTGAGTTACCATCAGGTTTCTCTTTGAATCAGCAAGGAAGTGCCAACATGGGTGAAGCATAGGAAAGTGAAAAGTTTTTTTTGCAAAAAATAAGAGCGTCCCAATTTAGATCACTCACAAAAGATTTTATTTGTGCCAAAGTTTGAGTCAAGGCCTAGAGTGTTCTTTTTTTTTTTTTTTTTTTTTGGAGAGATTTTCACTGTAGGGCACGTGCGCTCGCCAGACAGACAGAAAGAGACATAGAGACAGAAAGCGAGAAATCACCCCCCAGGGGGATGGTCACGCCGCAATCCCTTCACCTCCATTCTCCTCTCGGGATCTTGGGCACGCACGCACACGCGCCCGGCGTGAGTTTTAAGCCACCGGGTCCAGGACACGAACCGCGGTCGACCACGTGGGAGTCCAGCGACATAGCCATTACGCTAACTGCTGGTTCCCAAGGCCTCGGGCGTTCTTGCTATAAACTGAGAACAAGGCAAGACTGAGGATATTTTCATTCCTCTTTCCTCTTTCTTCTCTCTCTGCTTTATCAGCTCTCACTTCATTGATCGTAGTTAGTAAACTACTTTTCTTTTTGGTTTTGCTGTAGGGTGCGTGTGCTCACCAGAGAGGAAAGAGACAGAGATAGAAAGTGAGATGGAAAGTCCAAAACCCTGAGGGGCCCTTCTGTGACAGATGTCATGGTGTCCACCACCCCTCTCCTCTCTCTCTGCTTCTCCATCTCAAAGCACTTTCTGCTTGACCGTTTGTTCCTTCGGGCTCCAGTCTGACACCAACTCAACTCCTATTTGCTTTCTCCTTTCGAGCCCAGCTCCCCTCCCCGCCATGTGTGGCTGCAGCTGGGGACATGGTACCTGCACCCTAGCACCTCCCACCTCCGGAGGCTGCATCTCTTCACTGCTCTGCCTCTGGGTTTTCTCCAAGACCAACAAGAGGCGATTATTTCTTCTCTTTCTCTCCTTGTCAAGGAAAGCAGGTGAGCCGAGCAAACTCGAATACACTCTAATTTATGTTTTTTTTTTTTGAGAGTTTTTTGCTATAGGGCACGTGCACTCACCAGACAGACAGAGAGAGAAAGAGAGACAGAAAGTGAGACATCACCCCCAAGGGGGGATAGCCACACCACAATCCCTTCTCCTCCATTCTCCTCTCGGGATCTTGGGCACACATGCACATGTGCCCGGCATAAATTCAAGCCACTGGATCCAGGACTCGAACCACGGTTGTCTACATGGGAATCCAGTGACATAGCCATTATGCTAACTGCTGGTCCCGAATCCACTCTAGTTTATGATAGCAAGCCTCTTGCTAGAACCTTCTCAATAGCCTTCTCAATACTTTAACAATGAGCAGTTATGACTTACTGTTGGACTTGCCAATGGTGAACAGCTCCTGAGTTGTGGGGTGAGGATTAAAGACAAGACGACAGGATAGAAACGGAGGACTGCTGGTCAATACTGGTCAGCCCCGAGTGTACTTTATTGCTGATATTTATACACACTCCAGAGACTTCTGTGATGTAAGGTTTTAAGTCCTTACTGAATTTATCAGGTGGTTATAACAATACTTTGGAACATTCAGTTCAAAACAATCCTAGGGCATTCTGCTCATTACCCAAGGCCATGTCCACATATTCACCCCGGCCACAGTCACACCCTGCACATCCCTCACGTCCTCGTCTTGACTCCCCACATTTTCTTGTGCTAAACCTCCAAACTAACATGGACCCAGTAGGATGTGCAGGACTGGCACCATCATTTGTGTCCCCTAGGGCAAGATAGCCATGTGGGGCCTCAAGTGGGGGTAGGGAATTTTAAGTCCTCTCTCCAGGTTTAAGGAAGTTTAAGCCTCCCTTCCCCTTTGGCTGGTGGGTGAACCTCAAACAATTACAACCTCCATGTCTGGACATTCAGGGAACCCAATAAATGGTGGACAAGAGGCTTCCACCAAGTCACCTGCTGGATGGCGCTTGTCTGCCCCAAGACACCTCATCCAGGCTCCCGTGAGAGTAGAGGGCAATGATGAACATAGGTTTCTCCTACTGACATGGCCAGGCACTGCCCCAAGAAGAGTGTGGCAGTAGGCATGGGGCAAGGGAAGAAAAGTAAATGGGGGATGGGGAGCTGGGAGCACAGAGCCAGGAGTTCAGAGCCCAGCCTAGGTTTGGGGCTGAATGTGAGACAAGGCTGCAAGATACTGGCACATACTTCATGCCCGTGGAACTTTGCTTGAAAACACAAGCTTGAAAATAATATTAGGAATTTCACAGTGGCTCACATCTGTCATCCTAGCTATGCAGGAGGCTGAAGCAGGAAGATTGTGAGTTCAAGGTCAGCCTGGCCAACATAGTGAGACCTTATCTCGAAAAAAAAAAAAAAATCAGAATGGCAAATGCAGAGAAGACCTCAAGCCCAAGTTGCTCCTACTGCGTCCAGCTCTGCCAGCATCTTCCAGCCCTAAACTCAGGTTCCTCGGTGCCTGGTGGCTGTTTCTGCCTTCATCTCTGTCACTGCTCAAGCCCAGTAGGTCACGTCAGGCTGTTCACACTCATCGCCAATCTAACACCTGCTCACCCAGGCTGGGTCTTACCCAGGAGAATCCTCTTTGTTGCCTCTTTCCGAAGAGTGTTGCTGATAAGCATAGGCCAAGGTCAGTCTACTAGGTGTCCATCCTCCTTCCTACGCACGCATCTAGGCACTTGCCTAAATTCTTCAGTCCTGCCATAACCCAACCTTGGTTTCTGACCATGGGTGTGGCCTGAGCAGGTTGGGCGGAACTCACTTGTAATGACTGGCTTGCTTGTGGCCACGCCCCCTTCTTCCCCCAAACTAGGTCTTACTGAGAAGCTAGCTAACTTTCTGTAGCTCACGGACAAAGTCTTCATGCCTAGGGATTATTTTTTACTTACCTTTACTTTAGGCTTCTAAAATACATTCTTTATTGCTTGAATATCATTAAAAATTATGATAAAATTGGCCCGACCTGGGCGTGGCGGTAAGGCGGTTGGTTCCCACCTGGTAGACTGAGTGGTTTGAGTCCTGGACTGGAGGCTTGACAAACATTGTTTGTGCATGCGTGCCCAACACCTCTACACCAGAAAGGAGAAAAAGAAATTTCAGTCTGGCCATCTCTTCCCCACTCCCCAGGATGATTTCTCACTTTCTCTCTCTTCACCTCTAAGAAAGCCTGCAGTACCCTATAGTAAAACAAAACAAAACAAAACAAAATTATGGTAAAATTATATTTGCACTGACATAAAACTTGACCATGAAGCTATTTTTAAGGGCAAATGGTAGCACAGCTGGACTCATATAAAAAAGCTTCTGGCGTGGTGGTTCTGGCTGACTATGGTTCAGTCCTGGACTTGGCAGCTTGCTTTCTCACTTTCTCTCTTTCTCTGTCCCTCTCTAGTCAAATTAAAATAAACGAATGAATAAGTAAAATTAAATAAAATAATTCTTTAATAAAAAAAAAATTCCTTCTGGGTTCCTGTCCTGGGACCTCCGTGAGTATGCTGGGCATTGTGCACCTGTGAGATGAAGGATGGCTTGTGGCATGGGGGCCTTGGTAGGGGTGTCTGTCTATCTCTCTCTCTGTCTCTCTTTCTTTTGTGGAAGAAAGAAATAAACTTTAAGAAAAGAAAGTGACTGGGTTATAGGAAAGAAAGAGAAGCAGGACATGCTAGGGAGGGAGAGAAGCAGCTGTTTTCAGGAAGAAAGCACACCCAGAAGAAGGGCTGAGAGTCTCGGGCAACTGTCCTGGAGCTGAGCGATGGTGCAGGATGAATGGCTGGGAGGAGCCACTGGGCCTCAGTGGCAGGTTTGGGAGCTTTGAGAAGCAAAACCGAAGGGTGGGATGGGACAAGGACTGGGCTTCGTGGGATGACAGAAAGAGTTGGGGTGGCCACCAGTCAAGTCAGTGGGAAAAAGAAAATCTCTTTAGTGAATGGGGCTGGAAGAACTGTGTATCCACTCTCTCACCACTAACCAAAATCAACTCAAAACTGATCAAAGATCTAAACCTAGGATTTCAAACTATAAAACTGGTGAAAACACAGGGAAAACTCTTTTTTTTTTTTTTTGGAGAGGTTTTCGCTATAGGGCGTGTGTGCTCACCAGACAGACAGAGAGAGACATAGAGACAGAAAGTGAGAAATCACCCCCCCAGGGGGGATGGCCACGCCGCAATCCCTTCTCCTCCATTCTCCTCTCGGGATCTTGGGCACACATGCA
>NW_006202562.1:4199075-4199416 GCF_000334495.1 Tupaia belangeri chinensis | reverse complement strand
TTTTAAAATACTGTCTTACAAACTATGTCTGAGATATGGGACTGATAACCAGAATATACAGGGAACTCAAGCAACTTACCTGAAAAAAAAAAAGATCAACCCAGTTAAAAAATGAGCAAATGAGCTGAACAGACAATTCTCTAAGGAAGACATACAAACAGCTAAAAAGCATATGAAAAAATGCTCAAATCCCTCATCATAAGGGAGATGCAAATCAAAACCACAATGAGATACCACCTAACTCCAGTCAGAATGATTAAGATTTTTTTTTTTTGGAGAGGTTTTTGCTATAGGGCACATGTGCTCACCAGAAAGACAGAGAGAGACAGAGATACAGAAAG
>NW_006202562.1:4190649-4198397 GCF_000334495.1 Tupaia belangeri chinensis | reverse complement strand
AGGGGGGATGGCCACGCCGCAATCCCTTCTCCTCCATTCTCCTCTCGGGATCTTGGGCACACATGCACGCGCGCCCGGCATGAGTTTTAAGCCACCGGGTCTGGGACGCGAACCACAGTCGACTACGTGGGAGTCCAGCGACATAGTCATTACACTAACCGCTGGTTCCCGCACAAGAAAAACTCTTATAGACATCAGAGTAGGCAAAGACCCCCCAAAGCGAAGGCAATAACCCCAGAAATAGACAAGTGGGATTACATCAGTTTAAAACGTTCCACACAGCACAAGAAACAATAGAGTGAATCAACAGCCCTCACGATGGGAGAATATATTTGTAAACTATGTCTGAGATATGGGACTGATAACCAGAATATACAGGGAACTCAAGCAACTTACCTGAAAAAAAAAAAGATCAACCCAGTTAAAAAATGAGCAAATGAGCTGAACAGACAATTCTCTAAGGAAGACATACAAACAGCTAAAAAGCATATGAAAAAATGCTCAAATCCCTCATCATAAGGGAGATGCAAATCAAAACCACAATGAGATACCACCTAACTCCAGTCAGAATGATTAAGATTTTTTTTTTTTGGAGAGGTTTTTGCTATAGGGCACATGTGCTCACCAGAAAGAGAGAGAGAGACAGAGATACAGAAAGTGAGAAATCGCCCTCCCAAGGGGATGGCCACACTGCAATCCCTTCTCCTTCATTCCCCTCTTGGAATCTTGGGCATGCACGCACATGTTCCCAGCGTGAGTTTAAGCCACTGGGTCTAGGACTCAAATGGCGGTCGGCTACATGGAAGTCCAGCGACACAGCCATTATGCCAACTGCTGGTCCCCAGAATGGTTAAGATTAAAAAAATAAATAATGATAAGTGCTGGCCAACCTGTGGAGAAAAGGCAACTCTCCTACACTGTTGGTGGGAATGTACATCAGTACAGTCGCTGTGGAGAAGTTTTTAGCTATAAGGTGCGTGCGCTTGCCAGACAGACAGAGAGAGACAGAGAGACAGAAAGCGAGAAATCATCCCCCAGGGGGGATGGCCACGCCACAATCCCTTCTCCTCCATCCTCCTCTCGGGATCTTGGGCACACATGCACACGTGCCAGCGTGAGTTTAAGCCACTGGGTCTGGGACTCGAACCACAGTCGACTACGTGGGAGTCCAGTGACATAGCCATTACACTAACTGCTGGTCCTGTGACTCGTCAGTTTTATTAGAGGGAGTGTCTGCTCAATTGGCTTCTCCTCATCCCCAGAGCAAAAGCCTCTGGAATTTTCTCCCCCAGCTCTCTCTCAGTAGGACTTCACATTAAAAAGCTTTTTGGGGACCGGCGAACAGTGTGGTGGTTAAGGCACTGGCCTCCAATGCAGCTAACTCTGGTTCGAGTCCTGGATCCAGAGACTTGAAAATAACACTGGGCATGTGTACTTGTGTGCCCAAAATTTCAAGAAGAGAATGAAGGAAAAGGGATTGCAGCATGGCCATCCTCCCTGGGTGGTGATTTCTCACTTTCTCTCTGTCTCTGTCTCTCTCTGTGGTGAGTACACATGTCCTATGACAAAAAAGAACCTAAAAACAAAAACAAAAATGCTTAAAGTTGAGTGCAAATTCCCCTTTCCTGGCCTTTTCAGTGTTGTCTCCTTTCCTTTTCTTTTTTTAATTAAAGAAGATTTTTTTCCAGAGTGTATGTGCACTATCCAGAGAGATGGGGGAGGAGGAGAAATCACCCCCTAGTGGGACCTAATCACGCTTCAATTCCTTTTTTTCCATTTCCTCATCCTGTCAGGTTTGGGGAGGGGGGGACATATGCACATGAGTTCAACACGATTTTCAAGCTGCTAGGTCTGGACCTTGAACTGAACCGTCAGCCATGTGGAATCTGGTTCTCTTAACCACCAGACCATGGGCCAGACCCCGTGCTGTTTTGTTTTATTTTGTTTTGGAAAGATTTTTGCTATAGGGTGCATGTGCTCTCCAGAAAGAAAGAGAGAGACAGAGAGACAGAAAGCGAGAAATCACCCCTCGGGGGAATGGCCACGCCGCAATCCCTTCTCCTCCATTCTCTCAGGATTTTGGGCATGCATGCACACGTGCCCGGCATGAGTTTAAGCCACTGGGTCTGGGACTCGAACTGTGGTCGACTACGTGGGAGTCCGGTGACATTGCCATTATACCAACTGCCCTTAACCACCAGATCACGGACCAGCCCCAGTGCTGGTTTTTTTTTCTTTTTTGGAGAGGTTTTAGCTATATGGCACATGTGCTCACCAGAAAGACAGAGAGAGATGGAGAGAAAGAAAGCGAGAAATCACCCCCCAGGGGGGATGGTCACACCACAATCCCTTCTCCTCCATTCACCTCTTGGGATCTTGGGCATGCATACACATGCGCCCAGTGTGAGTTTAAGCCACCGGGTCCGGGACTCGAACCGCAGTTGACTACATGGGAGTTCAGCGACATAGCCATTACGCTAACTGCTGGTCCCCCGGTGTTGTTTTTAATGTGATGGATCCAGCATGTGCATATGGGAATGTGCAATCGCGTGCATGAAGGTGGAATTTTCTGATTGATCGGTGATGATGAAGATAATGCTTCTCTGATTGCCTACCTGTCCTAACCCTTATTTAATCCTTTTCATGCCCTTGCCCGGTGGATGCCACTTTACAAAGAGGTTAAGCATTTTGCCTGTGGTCACACAGCTAGCCAGTGGCAGAGTTAAGATTTGGCCCAGGGAGCTGGGGCTTAGCATCCATGCACTGGTTAAAGTGTTGCTAAACTGAGAGTTTTCCATCCAGCTATGCTCAGCATTTTGACTATAAACTCATATTGCCAAAAAATCAACCTTGCTACTCACACAGACTCTCCCCCCACCCCCACCCCCGGCACTTTAACGGGCTTCTTTTACTACAGTTTACTTTGCTTCAAGAAGAGAATAAGTGGGGACCATCAGTTAGTGTAATGGCTTTGTCGCTGGACTCCCAAGTAGTCAACCATGGTTTGCGTCCCGGACCCGGTGGCTTAAAACTCACACCAGGCGCATGTGTGTGCGTGCCCAAGATCCCGAGAGGAGAATGGAGGAGAAGGGATTGCAGCATGACCATCCCCCCTGGGGGGTGATTTCTCTCTTTCTGTCTCTCTATCTCTCTCTGTTTGTCTGGTGAGTGCACATGCCCTATAGCAAAACCTCTCCCCCACCCCCACCCCCAAAAAAGAAGAAGAGAATAAGTGTTCATAAGACGGTTCTTGAAATACTATTTTTCAGCAATGACATTCCAGACCTTCCTATTTTCCTTCTATTTCTCCAGGTATAAAGTGAACTATTCAAATGAGAACATTGCAAACATTGCCCTAGTCAGAGACTTGAATATTTATATGTGTGTTTCTTGGAAGAAAAGAACATATTTTGGTTAGGGTTTTGGCTCCATGACTGTGCACATGTCAAACTCAGAACTGTGTACCAAGAAAATGAAATTCCACTGTATGTAAATTAGAAATTTTAAAAACTTGAAATGATAAGGTGCAAGACTTTGTGCCAATAACTCAACAAGAGAAGAGAAATCTTTAGTGTCTACTTAAAAGTATTGGGCTGGGGGCTGGCAGATGGTGTGGTAGTTAAAGCTCTGGACTCCCACATGGCTAACTACAGTTCGAATCCCAGATTGGATGGCTTGCTCTCTTTCACTTTCTTTCTCTCTCTCTCTGTCTCTCTGGTCAAACTGAAAAATAATAATGCTTAATGAAGTTAAATAAAAATAATTCTTAAAAAAAGAAAGTATTGAGCTGGATCAGCAGGTGGCATGGAGTGTAAGGCTCTGAATCCCATATGACTGACTTTGCAGTTCGAATCCTGGACCTGGCATCTTGAAAATCATGCCAGGTGTGTGTGTGCATGAGTGCCCAAAATCCTGAGAAGAGACTAGAGGAGAAGGAGCTGCAGTTGTGGTCACCTCCCCTGCGGGGTGATTTCTCTCTATATCTTCCCACTCCATCTCTCTCTGGTGAGCACACACACTTTATAGCAAAAACTTAAATATGGGGTCAGTAGGTGGTATGGTGGTTAGGGCACTGGATTCCCATATGGTCAACTGTGGTTCGAGTCCTGGACCTGGTAGGTTGCTTCCCCACTTTCCCTCTATGTCTATGTTGCTTTCTGATAAAATTTAAAAATAAAATAAAATAAAATTAAGATTCATATTCTTTTTTAAAAAAGAAAAACTAAAATAAATAAAAAAATAATCAGGCCAGGAAATATTAGGTTGTCAGAAAAGTAATGATACATTTTTTTCTACGTTTTCCTCTGCAAAAATATGTCATAACTTTTTAAACAACCCAATTATATTAAAGTCCTTTTCAGTGATTCATAAAAAAATGCCATGTTGGGCTAGCGGGTGGCATAGTGGTTAAGGTGCTAATCTCCCATATGGCCAACCATGGTTCAAGTCCCAGACCTGGTGGCTTCCATTATCAATTTCCCTCTCTCTCTCTGGCTAAATAAAACAATAATAATAATAATAATAATAATAATTAATAAAATGAAATACAATAATTCTTTAAAACCATATGTGCCAATTATTTTTCTATCCTGTGAGATCTGCTGCTTCTTGCCTACAGAGGGTGTGAGGCTCACTCAGGAAACTTACTATAACTCTAGTCCCCATCCTTCTCTCCACATTGAATATGACCAATCATTCTCACAGGAAACATCATGGAAAAATAAACCTGGAATTTGAGTTACAACTTCATGAAGCTTCCCGGAATCAGCAGGTGATGGGTATTATTACCTCTCATGAGTATCTTCAAGACTTCTGTCATTTGGTTTCAGTGAAAATAATATTTACATTGAGGGACATGCCTCTGAAGCTTTAGAAAGCCCATGTTACACTTGCATTGATCTCAGACCCAGCAGGTGGTGTGGTGATTAAGGCACTGGACTCCCACGTGGCCAACCACAGATCAGGTCCTGGACCTGGTGGCTTGCTTCACTATCTCACTTTCTCCCTCTCTGGTGAGTGCACGTGCCTATAGCAAATTAAAGTAATAATAATGATAATAATGATAATAATAATAAAATGGATTGAATAGTTGTTCTTTCAACTCTTTTTTAAAATATGCGTTGAGGGACCATCAGTTGGTGTAATGGCTATGTCGCTGGACTCCCACATGGTTGACTGTGGTTTGAGTCCCGGACTTGGTGGCTAAAACTCACGCCAGGTGAGTGTGTGTGTGTGCCCAAAATTATATATGCATTGATCTTTGGCTGTAATCACAAAACGTGTGTCCAGTGTGCATTTATTTGTGGCTGTGATCACAAACCCTTTGCCGACGCAGGTAGGTCCTGAGTGACTGTCACAGGGCAGGTACAGAATCCATCTACTTCCTGGCTGGCAACACTGGCCTTGATTTTCACTTCAATAGTAAGAAAAGCAAGATTATAAGAATATACACTAACACATAAATGTAGTCAGAAAGTGTGAGTAAGGGGTCGGACAGTGGTGCAGTGGGAAAATGAGATGCTGGGGACCAGCAGATGGTGTAATGACTATGTTGTTGGACTCCCATGTAGTCGACTGTGGTTCAAGTCCCAGACCCAGTGGGGTAAAATCACGCTGGGTGCATGTGTGTGCATGCCCAAGATCCCAGAGGAGAATGGAGGAGAAGGGATTGCGGTATGGCCATCCCCCCAGGGGTGATTTCTCGCTTTCTGTCTCTCTGTCTCTCTCTGTCTTTCTGGCAAGTGCATACATCCTATAGCAAAAACCTCTCCCCCCCTCAAAAAAAGTAGGAGAAAATGAGATGCTTTGGGAGGCTGCCCAGCACAGGAAGGTTCTGACTTCATATGTGGAGACCACCCTGAGTCCACCAGGCAAGTGTTTACCTGTGACCAACGGCTGACTGAGGCTGGTGCTGGGTGGCCATGTCAGCGGTGTGGGCAGTGCTATCTCTTTGTCTCTCTCTACCTCTCTTGCTTAAAATGTGAACATGAGCTAGTCATTTCTAATTCGGATACTTAGAAAAACTTCTCTTAACATCGGAACAGAACTGGGATTAAACATGCATGAGTAGCATTATAACTGTCATTACATATTCTCTATCATCTTGTTCCATATAGATGTTAGGAAAATTTCAAACTCGGAAGAGTTGAAAAAATTTGCAGGCATAGAGCACCTTCATCTGCACCACTGACATTCTCTCCTCAACCTTTTGCTCCATGTCTTTTATTGCATTATCGGTTCAATCTATCTTCCCTCCAATCATTATACCCACCCATCATCCCAGTATTTTTTTTCCGGTTGTTAAATGGTGCACAAGTGTGAGAGAAAGAGAGGGCGAGAGAGAGTAAGGAATTACAATCCCTTCTTCAGCCTCCTGTCAGATTTGGGCACCCATCCTCATGCACTCAGTGGAGTTTTCAAGCATCTGGGTTAGGGAGTTGAACTACTCAGTGGGCCTGTGGGACCCAGCCACCTTACACTATGCTGTCAGCTGACCCACCTTCAATCTCTTTCTTTCTTTTTTTTTTTTCTTAACAAAAAACTTTGAAGCATTCAGAATGTCAATGAAACAGCTGCAACTTTTTTTTTTTTTTTTGCAATTACAGAGTGGTATTCAGTTGACAGGTGGGTTAGGGAGTTGAACTACTCAGTGGGCCTGTGGGACCCAGCCACCTTACACTATGCTGTCAGCTGACCCACCTTCAATCTCTTTCTTTCTTTTTTTTTTTTCTTAACAAAAAACTTTGAAGCATTCAGAATGTCAATGAAACAGCTGCAACTTTTTTTTTTTTTTTTGCAATTACAGAGTGGTATTCAGTTGACAGGACAACAATTATTTTGTATAAGCTGCATCAGAGACAACTGAAGATGAAAAAGCTACCATTCCCATATATAACTCAGTTGTGCTGTGCACCAACAAGAACCTGCTTTAAATTTCCATGCCAATTTACAAGCCCCATACTGTACCAGGCAAGGTTAGTGGCTATTGAAAATGCCACCAGGACAGGGCTATCTAAAGACACATTTGGTAGTGTGTTAACTATAAAAAAAAGAAAAAAGACACTGTACAGTTTAAAATCAAATCTTACACAGCCTTACATTTCAATTGTTTTCTTTAAAAGGAGTGAGTTGTGTACGGGGGTGGTGGTGGTGGGGGGGTTAAACGCTTTATAGACAAGGGAAACAAATTGTGCTAGAACCAACTTATTCATCATCATCATCTTCATCTTCATCCTCTTCATCTTCCTCTTCTTCCTCATCTTTTTCCTCTTCCTCGTCTTGCTCCTCCTCCTTCTTTTTCCTGCTCTTTTCAGCCTTGACAACTCCCTTTTTTGCTGCATCAGGCTTTCCTTTAGCTCGGTATGCAGCAATATCCTTTTCGTATTTTTCCTTCAGCTTAGCAGCCTTCTTTCCATAAGGCTGTTTAGTAGCTGCAGCAGTGTTATTCCACAGCTCTCCCAGTTTCTTTGCAATGTCACCCATGGATAGGCCAGGATGTTGTTTGATTTTTGGGCGATATTCAGTACAGAACAGGAAAAAGGCTGAAGGAGGCCTCTTGGGTGCATTGGGATCCTTGAACTTCTTTTCTGTTTTCCCTTTAGGAGAGATAAAGGTTTTCATTTCTCTTTCATAACGGGCCTTGTCCGCCTTTGCCATATCTTCAAACTTTCCTTTCTCTTTAGCAGACATGGTCTTCCACCTCTCTGAGCACTTCTTAGAAAACTCTGAGAAGTTGACTGAAGCATCTG
>NW_006202562.1:4155094-4190636 GCF_000334495.1 Tupaia belangeri chinensis | reverse complement strand
CCGGCAAGTTTGCACAAAGAATGCATATGATGACATTTTGCTTCTTGGCTTCTTAGGGTCTCCTTTGCTCATGTTTAGTTATCTTTCCTCTGTGAGCCACAGAGTCGCCCAGTGCCTGTCCGGCTCTCACTTGCCCAGCGCTGTCTCTATGGAGCTCAATGTACTGCAATGGCTGTGAGAGTGGGAGCCAGGTGCTCAATCTCTTTCTTTAAAAAAAGATTTGAAGGGTCTCAGTTTGTTTGGGTTGCTAGAACAAAATACCATGGACTACGTAGCTTATAAACAACAGATGTTAATTCCTCACAATTCTGAGGGCTAGAGAGGCCAAGATAAAGACACCAGCAGATTGGGTGGCTGGTGAGGGCCACTTTCTGATTCAGACCACCCTGCTGTGCCCTCATGTGGTGAAAAGACTAGCTATCTCTCCTGCCTTCTCTTCAAGGGCACCAACCCCATTCATGAGGGCAGACCCCTTATGGCATAATTGTCCTCCAAAGGCCCCCCCAAACGCAGAGGGACACTGATATTCTAACCACAGCACCAAGTAAGCTGCAGACACCAGTACACTTCACCCCGAAACACTTCCGCACGCATACTATTAACTTAGAGCTCTATATCTGTTTATGGTTCTTTGATTAAAGAATATTTACAAACATCTAAAAATGTACAAATCTTGAGTGACCTGTTCAAAGGGTTTTTGCAAATGCACACACCTGTGTAACACAAACCCCTTTATTTTTATTTTTTGGAGAGGTTTTTTTTTTTTTCTGCTATAGGGCGTATGTGTGCGCTAGTCAGACAGAGAGAGACAGAGAGACAGAAAGCAAGAAATCACCCCCAGGGAGAGATGGCCATGCTGCCATCCCTTCTCCTCCATTCTCCTCTCAGGATCTTGGGCACGCACGCATGCCCAGTATGAGTTTCAAGCCACCGGGTCCGGGACATGAACCGCGGTCGACTACATGGGAGTCCAGCGACATAGCCATTACGCTAACTGCTGGTCCCAACACAAACCCCTTTCAACATATAGGGCATTCCGTTCAACCTCCAAGTTCTTGCATATCTACGTGGTCCGTTCCTTTCCTCTCTTGTAAGCAAGTACCACTTTGATTTTTGTCATCACATGCTCCGTGTCTGACATCATTTTAATTTGGCTGCATATCACTCTGTTGTATGTAAATACTGTCGTTCAAGCAATTTTCTGTGGTTAGTCAATTAGGTTGTCTTCCTCTCATGGCTATCGAGCTGTGCTCTCTGGATGTCCTTGTAAGTAAGTGGGGTCCCCAAATGTTTTTGGAGATACGTTAATTTTCTGTAAGAGGATTTCTTAGGCAAAGACAAGTTCAAAGCCTTACGATGCGTCCTCCAGTTGTTCTCTCAAAGGCTGCCCCGATTTCTTCTCCCACCAGCACTAGCTCACAGACAGCTTTGTGCCTCGGCTCCAGCCTGGCTATGGAGAGAATTCCGAAATTAACCGGTTCACTGAGACTTAGGATGCCTTGAGGTTGGGGCAGATAATCCATCCCCGTGGATTGTGAATGTTTCTGCACCATTTACCAGGGAAAAAATAAGTGGCATGGTGTGCTCTCTGTGTGTGTGTGTGTGTGTGTGTGTGTGTGTTTTAGGTTTTTGCCATAGGGCACACGCATTCACTGGAGAGAGAGGGATGGAGAGAGGGAAAATGAGAAATAACTTCCTGGGCTGGATGGCCACACCACAATCCCTGCTCCTCCAGTCTCCTCTCAGGATTTGGGGTATGCACACAGTCCTGGCATGATTTTTAAGCCACTGGGACTGGAATTGGAACCACAATCGGCCATGTGGAAGTCCAGTGCCTTCACCACCATGGCACTGCTGGCCCAGACATGGTGTGTTCTCTAGACCTGTATGGCATTTTGTGAAGTGACGAAGGAAGCAGTGTCTGCGGTGGGCTCCGGGAAGCCGTTCACGCTGGGGCTGTTGGTCGCGGGGTGGAGGCACTCGCATGGGGGTAACACAGGTCTGGGGTCTGGTGCCGCGCAGTTCTCCCCAATGGCCCACTGCGTGACCTTGGTTCAGCTGTCCATTTCTTGGGACCATCTCATTGACAAGGACATTGGCTCCAAGTCTGACCCACTCTGTGTCCTTTTACAGGATATGGGAGGGGGCAAGTGGGCTGAGCGTGGCCGAACTGAACGAGTCCGGAACTCTTCAGACCCTGAGTTCTCCAAGACTCTGCAGCTTGAGTACCATTTTGAGACTGTCCAGAAACTATGTTTTGTAATCTATGACATAGACAACGAGACACCAGAACTGGGAGATGATGACTTCCTAGGGGGGGCTGAGTGTTCCCTAGGACAGATTGTGTCCAGTCAGGTACTGACCCTACCCTTGATGTTGAAGCCTGGAAAACCTGCAGGGCAGGGGACCATAACAGTTTCAGCTCAGGAGCTGAAGGATAGCCGTGTAGTAACCTTGGAGGTGGAGGCCAGAAACTTAGACAAGAAGGACTTCCTGGGAAAATCGGATCCATTCTTGGAGTTCTTTCATCAGGGTGATGGGAAATGGCACCTGGTATACAGATCTGAGGTCATTAAGAATAACCTGAACCCTATATGGACGTGCTTCTCAGTCTCCCTTCAGCATTTCTGAGGTGGGGATCCTAGCACACCCATCCAGGTACGATGCTCGGACTATGACAGTGATGGGTCACATGATCCCATTGGCACCTTCCACACCAGCTTGGCCCAACTGCAAGCAGTCCCGGCTGAGTTTGAATGCATCCACCCTGAGAAGCAGCAGAAAAAGAACTATCTTTGTCGGGACTTGCCAGGTGGAAACAGAATATTCCTTCCCAGACTATGTGATGGGAGGCTGTCAAATCAACCTCATTGTGGCTGTGGACTTCACCGGCTCCAATGGAGATCCCTCCTCACCTGACTCTTTGCACTACCTGAGTCCAACAGGGGTCAATGAGTACCCGACAGCGTTGCGGAGTGTGGGCAGTGTGGTTCAGGACTATGACTCAGACAAGCTGTTTCCAGCATTTGGATTTGAGGCCCAGGTGCCCCCTGACTGGCAGGTCTCGCATGAATTTACCTCGAACTTCAGCCCCAGTACCCCCTACTGTGCAGGCATCCAGGGCATTGGTCAAGCCCTGCCTCAAGTTCATCTCTGTGGCCCCACCAACTTTGCACCTATTACCAACCACATGGTCAGGTTTGCTGCCCAGGCTGCACATCAGAGGACTGCCTCACAGTACTCTGTGCTGTTGCTGCTGATTGACGGGGCTGTGACAGATGTGAAGGCAACACGTGAGGCTGTGGTTCGTGCCTCAAACCTGCCCATGTCAGTGATCATCGTGGGTGTGGGCGGTGCTGACTTCGAGACCATGGAGCAACTGGACGCTGATGGAGGACCTCTATGTACATGCTCTGGAGAGGCAGCTGTCTGTGACATACCCTATTGCCAATTCCAGTAATGCCCCTCGGGAGACATTGGCACTGTGCTTGCTGAAGTGCCTGCACAACTGGTCTCCTACTTCAAGGCTCGGGGTTGGGCCCCCATAAAAGCCACTTCCACTTCCTGCCAAGGGTCCTGCACAGGTTTCCCAGGTCTAGCTTCCCTTGCAGGCCAGTCCTCAGCCCTTCATTCTCAAGGTCCCTCTAGGCCACAGCCCAACCTTGCACACTCCCCAGTGCTAGCACTTTATATTTGATATTTTTATACTTGCTTCTGCTTGAACCCACCTGCTTAACCCCTGACACACCTCTTTCAATAAAGACCAGTGAAGATTGAAAAAAAAAACAAAGACCTGTGTGGAGAATGTCTCTCGTGGACTTCTTTACGACATTTACGACACAGGAGAAAGATGGGCAGGCTATGTACAAGCTTATGGGAGGATAAAGGAGACAAAGTTTGTCTATGAGAAACAAAAGACGCGGTGAAGTTGCCAGAGCTCTCTGGGTCACCAAATGGAAGCAAGCATATGCGCGTATCACCAGCATGAGAAAGACACTGGAGACTTTTGAGGACATTCCATTCATTTCTTTTTTAAAGTTTGAACTTCAGTCTTTGAAATTTTGTCTGGACCCACTGGTGACACAGCAGTGATGTACTGCTCCAAAGGGGCAGGACTGGGGCCAGCAGGTGGCGTGCTGGTTAAGGCACTGGATTACCACATGGCCAACCATGGTTTGAGTTCCGGAGCAGGCAGCTTGAAAAATCACACCAGGTACATGTGCGTGTGTACTGGAAATCCCAGGAGGAGAATAGAGGAGAAGGGATTGTGGCATGGCCATCTCCCTGGGAGGTGGTTTCTCATTTTCTCTCTCTCTGTCTTTCTCTAGTATAAGTGCATGCACCCTATGGCAAAAACCTTAAAAAAAAAAAAAAAAAAGAAAAGAAAAGAAAGAAAAAAGGAAAAAAAGATGAATCTATGGAGATCCACAGGTCAAATCACCGGACCTGAACCTGTGGGTGTATGTGTCCATGATCCTGCCTGGCTGGGAGGAGTGTTTGAGGGTCAGGAAGGGAGACCTTGGTGAGGATATTTTTCACTTTCTCTGTCTTTCTCTTTTGCTCTCATGAAAGAAAGGAAAAATGTAAAAGGAAGAAAACCCTGCGTCCTGTCAGCAGACTCAGTCTGCAAGGATGCCTCACACGCGTGGCCACTGTGGCACCCCCAGTTTGCAGAGGAGGGGGCAGAGGTGCCAGGTTGTTAATGGCCTGCTCAGGGACTGCTTGGAAGTGGAGTGCAGGAGTGAGAATGGAACCTGCTATCCCCCTATTCGGCTGCCTCTGTCCCACAGAACGTGCAGATTGAAATAAAATGAGCCTGACAGAGGTTTCACCCAGTTCCGGACCATTGCTCCCCCCTGCTGGGTCGGCTTTGAAGAGGGCTACCTCCACGGGAAAGAAAGCATCAGCGGATCTGCCCTGCATTCTGGAGAAGCCAAGGTGCAGCACAATAATTTCTGCTTCCCAGACCCCTGGGATCAACTGCCGAGCCCACCCACGATTGCACACAGGATGACCCTCATCTGTCCTGCAGATGAAATGCTTGGGAGGTCGGGAGAGGAGGCCCAGTAAGCGCAGAGGCTCGTGGCTCACAGCGGCCTCTGCCCCAGGCTATTTCCCTCCTCAAAAACTGCACAGATGCGACTGCAGGCAGCCTGCAGTCCCACCTTGGCCAGCCAGGCTGAACTCCTCTCCCAGGGCTTCTCTAAGGCTGGGGCTGAGCTGGGCTTCCCAGCCGCAGATGCCAAGGAATGGGCCCCAAACAGCTGGTGGAATTGGCTCATGCCACGTCGCTCTTCCTCACTCTCGATCTACTGCCTGTTTCAGATACTTCGTCTTCTGCAGCTTCTCCCAAGCCAGGCAGGAGGTGACACCCATTTGAAGCAGAGTGTCAGCTTGGACTGAGATGGTGTGAAAGCTCAGACTCTCCCCACGATGTCTACCCACCCCCAGGCAGTGACAGCCTCTTGGCCGGCTCTGCTGGCAATGGCTGTCTTGGGGTCCCACCAATTAATTCCTCACGTCCCTCATGCGCAGTTGCCCCAGGCAGCTGGCTCTCCTGGCGTTCCGCTGGGCTGCTGCATTTGGAAGTGATTTGGGACTGAAAAGCTGCAGATCGAGGAAACCCTGAAGTGTTGTTCTCTTCTATTTCTGGCCACCCACTTTCTGAGCTGAGAAAGTGACTGAGCTGAGCTGAAGTGAAACTGTCTAAAATCAAGAAAGATGGTAGCCAGTGTGATGGGTGCAGGCGGGTGAGAATCCGCTTGGTCTCTCTTGGCTTAGTGCGCTGTCAACCCAGACATAGGGCGCTGCCTGCCAGGCCTGGCTTGGATTTGTTTGCCATCTTTCTGTGATCGCTCACGCGCAGCGCGCAAGTGCCTGATGCAGCTCTTGCGTCCACAGAAAGAGCCTGATTGATTTCTTTAGCAGCCATCAGCTGGATTTCTTCTTGGCCTAGAGACCTAGCCACGCTCTCCCCTCCCACCACCCCCACACAAGCGTTTTCTCACAAGCACAAACATCCCTTTGCAAAACCACCAGGCTCCCCACGCAGTTGAGGTCCTCTGTGACTCTCTTCCCCTGAAGCCACAGCCCTCCGTGTGTTCTTACTGCTCAAATCCAGCCAGATGTTGCACTTCCCAACGTGTATTTCAGCCGGACATCACTGACTGCATGTCAAACGGTGACGTTAGGAACGCCTTTCCCTAATGATCCAAGAAATGTCCCATTTGTCACATAGGTTTCCTTTTTTTTTTTTTCCATGACTTGGTTTTACATATGACTATTGTTTGCGATAAAGACCAAGTGTCTCAATCAATCATGCTTCCTTTTTGACTCTGGGCTCCCAACGGAGCCGTCTCCCCATCCATGTCCATCTGCCCTCCCTCGCAGCCCCCACCCCTGCGTGGGCTATGCCAACCATGGAGCAGGAGGAATGTCTGGAAGGAGGCCAGATTCGGCTTCAGATCATTTCTCTTCGACACACACTGGCCTCTGAAAACCAGATTCTGTTTGTCATTTGGTTTGCTCTCCCGGCATCATGTCATTCCGATGGCACCGCTGATGGATTTCCAGCTCGCCTCGTGGAGTAACGCACGAGGTTTTCATAAGCACATTAATCTTAAAAGAAAAACTGTCAGAGGCAAACAATACCCATATGACTGATGCTGTAAAGACGCAAACTAACTCTTAACATCCATTCCCAAAGAATATTATTTTACAGAGACCTTATGTTGCCTCCAACTACCTTCCAACATATGTACCTGTGTGGTAGGGGCGTTGCAGCCCCTAAAACGTTTGCTTTCCACACCAAAAGACTGGCGATTAAGGGCGTATCTGCCCATTTGCCAAGTCCAAATAATAGGCTTGGTCACGTGGGAGTGTAAGTAAGCCCATGATTACAAGAAATATGTAATTTCATTAGTTTTCACAAAATGTAATATAAGCAATCCTTATGAAAACTAAATTGAAAAATCATTACACTCCAAGAAAAGGGATTCTGGCCTCCGTGAAACACTAAAACCTCATTAGCAAATGAGACATGCTGCCCGAAGTCTTTCCCCGTGGAAGCGTGCCTAGCTCACAAGAGGATTTGTGGAAGGCATTTACCCATTTTGTTCCAAAGTTAGCAAAATGTGTGGTATGAATTAAATCTTTGATATTACTGTAAACGTCATTTGGGAGAAGGCCAGGCCACGATCCAGAACAAGCTAGTAGCTTGTTTTCATCTAATGGTGTTGAAGTGTTCCACTGTAATTAAGCATCTGAAAATTATATAGAAACAGTCATTAGGGTCAACGATACAAAGCCACCAGACCAAAGAATATAAATTATTTCAAATAGAAGCCTCTAAAGAGTGTCATCGGGGGAGGGGGCAGGGTTCTTCAATGGAGTCTTGAGCTGTCACTCACGTTTACAACCATCAGAATGAACAGCCACAGAGAGTCAGCCTGGGGGGGTTGAGGCTGTCAACAGGAATCAAGTTGGTTATCAATGTCCTTAGCTGGTTGAAAACTTTTAGATGAGGTTAAACCCAGGTATGGTGATCTTACCCAACTCTTACAAGGTTGGCCAGAATCACCAGTGGCGGCCAAACCAACTATCAATACCTGAAAAGATGAAGGAGGGCCAGCAATGGTGGCTCAGTGGTAACGTAATACTCTGTGGCACTGGCTCACATGGATAGGTCCTGGGTTCGTGTCCCGGGGTCTCCTTATGCAAAGTGCACACGTGTGTGTCCGTGATCCTCATTGGCTGAGGCTGAGGGTGTGTCACACTGTGAGGTCCCTGTTGGGTGCTCCTCTCTATCTTCTTCCTTCTCTTTCTGTCTCTCTCTCAAATAGAGAAAGAAATAAATAAACTTTGGGCCATCTTGTGGCATGGTAGTTAAGGTAGCTGGATCCTACATGACTGATCACATGGTTCGAGTCCCAGACCTGGTACCTTGAGATACATGCCAGGCATGTGTGTGCATGTCCAAAAATCCTGAAAAGAGGGAAGAGAAGGGATTGCATCAAGCCCGAGCTCCATAGAGGTGCTTTCTTACTTTCCCTCTCTCTGTGCCCATTGACTAATTTAAATTAATTAATTAATAAACTTTAAAAATTAAAAAAAGAAGGACCAACAGTTGGCCTAATGGCTATGTCACTGGACTCTTATGGAGTCAACAGCAGTTCGAGTCTCAGACCCAGTGACTTTAACTCATGCCAGGTGCATGTGCGTGCGTGCCCAATATCCTGAGAGGAGAATGCAGGAGAAGGGATTGCGACATAGCCATCCCCCTGGGGAGTGATTTCTTGCTTTCTGTCTCTCTCTGTCTTTCTGGATATAGCACAAACCTCTCCAAAAAAAAAAAAAATTTTTTTTTTTTTTTAAGAGAGAGATAAAGGAGGCTCTGAAGCCTTTGTCATTTGTTGTCCTGCCCGGAATTATCAGTGAGGGTCTCCTCTTGATGAGGCCATCGAGATGGCACTCATGGCTGCTCTGGAGCCCAGAGTCCTCGCACATGAAGAAAGCAGAAATGTTCATCCTCCAACTTAAGAACAGACAAGTCATGCCTTTCTTTTAATTCTTTTCTTTTCTTTTCTTTTTTTTTCTTTTCTTTCTTTCTTTCTTTCTTTCTTTCTTTCTTTCTTTCTTTCTTTCTTTCTTTCTTTCTTTCTTTTTCTTTCTTTTTTTTTTTGTGTGTGTAGATGTTTTTTACTATAGGGCGCGTGCGCTTGACAGAAAGACAGAGAAACAGAAAGAGAGAAATCACCCCCCAGGGAGATAGCCATGCTGCAATCCCTTCTCCTCCATTCTCCTCTTGGGATCTTGGGCACACACACGCATGCCCAGTGTGAATTTAAGCCACTGGGTCCGGGACTCGAACCATGGTCGACTACATGGGAGTCCAGCGACATAACCATTACATCAACTGTTGGTCCCACCTCTCTTTTAATTCTAACACACACTTTTCTTTTCTTTTTCTTTCAGAGAGCGATTTTTTGTATAGAACGTGTGTGCTCAAGAGGGATAGAGAAACAGAAAGTGAAAAATCACCCCCTAGGGGGTCGGTCATGCTGCAATCCCTTCTCCTCTATTCTCCTCTCAGGACTTTGGGCATGCACGCACACACGCCCAGCGGAAGTTTTAAGCCACGGGGTCCAGGACTTAAGCTGTGGATGACTGACTCTCTGGGAGTTAAGTGATGCAACCATTATGCCATATGCTGCTCCCTAACACCCACTTTTCATGTAAGTGAAAGACATGTTGGATATCTGAAAAGGCAAAAGGACTGCTTGTCTTCCAGCTCATTGTCCAAAGGTGAGGAAAATATTGTGTATAGACACGTTCTACGGTTAAAGTACTTTCTTGAGACAATCTTACAGTTTTCACACCCTCAACTGAACCATTGCATTTAGCAGATGGTGGAAATCTCATTATGCTCCCTCGATAAGATGGTACAGGACTTTTCTCGGGATGTACAGCTAGTCCACTGCTGAACTGGAATAAGAACCGAGGTCTTCTGATTCCAAGTTCAATGCATTTTCAAAATGCTAAGTTAAGTGTTGGCTGGGATGTGGTGAAAGGGGAACTCTTTTACACTACTGGTGAGAATGTAAATTGGTCCAGCCACTGTGGAGAACAATTTGAAGATTCCTCAAAAATCTACAAATAGAACTACCATATGATCCAGCAATCCTACTCCTCAGTATCTACCCAAAGGACAGAAGAATTCTTCATTGGAAAAGTGCTTGCACATCGATGTTTATTGCAGCACTATTCATGATTGCTAAGACATGGAACCAACCCAAATGTCCCTATATGGATGAATGGATTGAAAAAATTGAAAAACTGTGGCACATATACTCTATGAAATACTATTCAGCCATAGAAAAACAACAAAACCCTGGCTTTTGGCAGAAAGTGGAAGAATATGGAAGATTTACTGCTGAGTGAAGCAAGCCAGCCTATGAAGGAGAGACATTGTATGTCCCCACTTAATATATACCGAGTGTCAGCACTCTATGACTGAAACTGATTGACTAAAAGATATACAAACACAAGAGATGGGTGTGAATGCCAGATGTGTGGAGGAGTGGGGCCTAGGGAAGGACATTAGGAGGAGGGATACAGAGGCAGAGCATTGACGGGATGGGAAAGTGTGGGATTATCTGTTGAAGATATTTTGATCAACTGGACTGGGGAGAAATGTTCACATATTGAAATGTTCACTTTATAAACTAAACTGTGATTGAATGTATAAAAAAAAAAGTAAATAAATAAATAACAAATAAAAAATAAATGCTAAGTTGACCCTTGGTAGGAAATGAAAACTACTGTGTTACCCTAAGTGACTTGTATTTGCCAGGAAGTGGCCTATTTCACAATAAACTTTTATTTATCATGAGTTTGAGTAACAAAGACAGCTATAATTTTAGAACTTTTTCATTTAAAGCCTTTGAAAAATGTGATGAAAACAGAGGACATTCTCTCAGGAAAATACGAGATACACATTTGCAATCAATTTTAGGAGATGTGTGTATCTGTAGCCCATCTATGGGACCTGGGGCCTTCAGTTAAAGTGCAGTGGATGATTGATCATTGAATTTTTTAAATTGTACAAGTCTTCATTTTATAAGTAACCTCCAAGAGCCTTTTTATGAAATATTCTGAGAACAATTTTTGTCAAATTTCCATTGCTTTCATCACCTCTCCACTCACGAAATGCCTCCAGGTGAGGGCATTGGTGAGCACCAAAACCATCCCCTGGGTGGAATCTAGGGGTTGCTGTAGGCGCTTTTTAGAACCTGGATAGCTCACCCTTAGAAATCACTTCCGGAGAATTTTGAGAGTGCATCTTAAATCCGAGAGAAGAGTTGAAGATTATTGAATTGGGTATGGATGAATCAGGGTATGTACGCCACAATGGTTTTCAGATCCAGAATAGAATTAGGCAATGAATGTGTGCTCTGGAGCCAATGCCAGCTTCAACTATGGGTTCAGTCACTGCCTGGTTGAGAGGAGTTACCTCTCTGTGTCTTGATTTTTCTTGTCTGCACAATGGGGGTGATTGGATGTCAGGTTAGCTTCTCAGGGCTGTTGTGAGACTGGAGTGAGATAATATGTTCACATTTTTTCAAGCTTATTTATTTATTTCTTGCATGAGAGACACAGAAGAGAGAGAGATAGACAGACGAACAGGAAGACTCTCCTAAAAGGGTCTTCATGCTGTCATCTAACCATAACCTCAGCCAGCCTGGGTCATGGGCATGCCTGGGCATGCCTGGCATATACAGAGAGGCCTGGGATATGAACACAGAACCTTCCCATGTGGGTCCAGTTGTGTTGGTGCTGCACCACCATCTAGTCTCTGTGCAAGTTCTTCAAACAATGCCTGGTGGGGCCTGCAGGAGGCATGGTGGCTGGGATGCTAGACTCCTACATGGTTGACTACAATTTGAGTCCTGGACTTGGTGGCTTGTTTTCTCACTTTCCCTCTCTCTCTCTCCCTTTCACTGTCTCTCTGGTGAGTGTGTGTGCCCTACAGCAAATTAAAATAATAGTAATAACAATAATAAATAAAATTAAATAAATAATTATTTAAGAAAACAACAAAACCTAATGCCTGTCACATACCAGGTCTCAGCAAACCTCAACTGCCTTCATCAAGGCCAAGAAAGAGCATGTCATTTTGGGCCATAGATGCTGGAGGATGACGTTTGGCACAGAGTAGGGCAGCTGCTGTAGTTTGTGCAGTAATCACACAAGGCCTGATCCTGAGGGTCGCTTGGCAGCTAACCATCCAAGCAGGCATTTCACCCCTCTCCAGTTAGTGCACAGCCCCAAAGGACCAGTCAGGTAAAGAAAGCTTGTTGGGATCAGCATTTGGAATAATGGCTATGTCACTGGACTCTCATGTTCGAGTCCTGGACCCAGTGGCTTAAACTCACACCAGGCGTGTGTGCCCAAGATCCTGAGAGGAGAATGGAGGAGAAGGGATTGCGGTGTGGCCACCCCTCCCCACCGGGGGGATGATTTCTCTCCTTCTGTCTCTTTTTCTCTTTCTTTCTGGGGAGCTCACGCGCCCTGTAACAAAAACCTGTCAGAACAAAACAAAACACTATCCTTACCATGGAAGTTCAGCACATGAAACAGCTTCTATTTCTATGGATAAAAAAATATTCCCCTAATTTTTTTTCTTTTTATTTTACTTACAAGCACCTTGTCTTCATTTTTTTAATTTATAAAAACTTTTTGACACAGAAAACCTCTTTAACATTTCTGAAATTTAAAGTTAAGAGTCTGACTTCATGACCTGAATTGTTAGCACTGTATGACACAATTCAGGTTATTCTCAGCTGGAAATAACCATTCAAGCGTATTTATTTATTTAGAGCAACAAGTCCCCAACAGGCCTTCGTGTTGCCATCCACCTCTAGCTTCAGCCGGCCCAGATCCAGTGTGCACGTGTGCCTCACGCACACAGGGAGGCCCCTGGAGGCAAACCCAGGGCCTTCCTATCTGAGGCCAGCTTTGCAGACCGATGTGCCACTGCTGCACCATTGTCTGCTCTCCAGCCTCAGCTGCAAATATTAAAGAACTCTATGTTATTTTATTTATTATTATGATTTTTTAGTGCTCCAGAACCACTGCAGAAAAAGACACTTAGAAAAGTATACTTTATTAACTGGGCATAGTTGACACTCTGGCTTGAATGACCATTTCTCAGTAGATGCCTTCTCAAGGGCAGTTCAGGCTTAGGAGTGGAGATGACTCCATGGTGGTGGGAGGACTCAGACCTCCACACACTGCCCAGAGCCAGCTCCCCCAGAGACTCCGCGGGGCGGGGTGGGGGGCATCTGCAGGTGTCTCTGCAGGGGAACAGGCACTTGAAGCAAAGGATCATCAAGGAATCCAAGTGCTGACAGTTCCAAAGCTGTGATCATGGCATTGCTGCATCCGAGCCCATGCCCCTCTGTGGTTTCTGCTTCTACCGCGCACCAATAGGCTGGCTCTGACTGTGTTGTCCAGGATAAACGTAATGACCTCTTTGCTGTCCAAAGTGATCCACAAAATATCTGTGAGCTTAGAGGTAAGGAAAACAAATGAAATGGGGTAGTGAAAGTTCCCTTCCAGAGGAAAAGATAGTATCTAGAAGAAGAGCGTTTTATGAAAGAGCATTACCAATAGGGAGAGGGGTTCCCCCCAGCATGCCAGCTCATCACTCACCTTCTCCTCCCGTTACATCCAAACCTGATGTTTGTCACCATCACACCTGGTAGCATCCGACAGCTACTATGCATGATATACTCTCTTAAAAATGATAAATAAGGGGGTCAAGTGGCATGGTGGTTAAGGTGCTGGACTCCCACATGACAGACTACAGTTCTAGTCCTGGACCCAGTGGCTTGAAAATCACATCAGGCACATGGACATGCGTGCCCAGAATCCTGAGGGGAGAATGGAGGAGAAGGAATTATGGCAAAACCATCCCATATGGGGAGGTAGTTTTTCACTTTCCCTTTTTCCATCTTTCCCTGTCTCTCTCAAGCAAGCAAATATGCCCTATGGCAAAAACCTAAAGTATATTTTTTAAAATTAAAAATGAAATTGCAAAGTTGATAAAGTAAATGTTCCAGCTATGATAGCCAACATAATCATCACTGTGGAACATTAAAATATGAGGAGGATGTGATGAGTCATCCAGCTCTGCATCTGAAGGAAAAGTAGGCTATCCTTGAAAAATGGCCATTGTGGAAGGAAGTATCCCAGAATAAAATGCAGAGAATACTGGTGCGCAAGTAGTTTTTAGTGTCCCTCATGCTGATTTGGCGATAAGGTCAAGGCTAGAAAACAGTGCTTCATATTCCACGTATAGATTTAGACTTAGCCTCCAACTTCAGGCCTGTGCACTGCGTGTGAGCAGAAAGAGCAGACCTGGAAGTTGCAGGCAGGCAGGAGGTTAGCATTAAGGAAGGGAAACAGAACAATTGGGTCTGGCTTGTCTTTAGAGAGCCATTTGAGTTCAGTCGTGTTTGGGAACAAAACAATAAGAACCCTAAAGCCATTTTTAAATGGACTACATAGTGCTTTATTTTCCTATGCTCCTGCAAGGGGGTCGGATGTCATAATAACGAAACTGCTTCTGCATTTTCCAGGCTTCTGTTGGGGGAAGGGGACTTGGTAGAGAAGACTGGTATGATAATATTTGCAATGACAAACTAGGAATGTCAACCCTCACCAGACTATAGTCGGTTTATCTTTCTTAGCTAGAAGGGGATCATCGCATGAATGATTCAAAAGGATGTGTATTTAGAAACCAGACTATGCTCCTGTGCTAATGTAGCATTGTACTCAGGAAAGTGACGAAATGCATCCTGGAAAACCCATGCTCAAGGCTCCGTGGAAGAATGTCGAACCTGCTTTCTAGCCTTGAGCAGCTTCTGACCTAAGTGGCGTGGGTAAGAAACGTAATGGAATGTATCTTGTATATTTGCTGTATTGTGTTAAAGCTGATCCCAGATGCTATTTCATGAGAAAACATTTCAGCGTGTATCCCTGAGAGATGAAGGTTTAATTTGTTTAGAGTTGTTTGTCATACAGCACGTGCACTTGCCTCAGAGAGAGAGACAGAGACAGTGAGAGGGAAAGTGAGAAATCACCTCCCAGAGGGGTGGCCATGCTACAATCCCATCTCTTTCATTCTCCTCCTGGATCTTGGGCATGCACAAACATGCACCTAACATGATTTTTCAAAGCCATTGGGTCCAGGATTTGAACCACGGTCAGACATGAGGGAGTCCAATTGTGTCGTCTGCTCGCCCCATGGATGACTATTTTAAAAAATGATAAACAAGAAACATTATCATACATCTAAACAAGGAACAGTAATTCATTACTATTTTATAATACTTAGTGTTCACTTTTCTGGGGTTCACCAATATGCAAGTTTTTGTATTGGTTGATCTCTCTGTTAGGCCTCTTTTATGTGTTTGATTTTGTCTTTATGTATTATATATCACTGTTTTCACTACTGCCATTTACTTACTAAATAAATTGAATCACCATTTTGTAAAATTCCCCATAGTTTGGATTTGATTAATTGCAACTTTGCTAAAATTATTTAATAACAGCCTTTATGTTGTTCAACCCATAAGCTAGTGATTAGATTTAGAATTTTGATCAGATGCAGATTCACTGCTTGTGTCTGCAGCTTCTGACTGCATCATACAGAGGCATGTAAGGTCTGAGTGTTCCTCTTTTTATGGTGTTAAGATTGATCACTGATGTTGTCAGCGTGATTGATGGACAGGATTTCACTGGGGTCACAGAGGACCTGAAGACAATTTTTGAACTCTAATGTGTTCCAGGTATAGCAAATATACTCGTATCAGAAACAGAGGCCCAGTGGCAGTGGCGCAGAAGGTGGGGCACCACTCTGCAAGGCTGGAGTCAGTTGGAAGGCTATGGTTCAGATTCCGGCATACCAGAAACCCACCTGGTGAACGTATGCCCAGGATCCTGACTTGCCAGAGAGCTGGGGGAAGTTGTGGTGTGATGAGACCCTATTAAAGGTGCCTGTTACTTTCTGAGACATGAAAGAAATAAAATAAACCACACACACACACACACACACACACACACACACACACAAAGAGACTGCATATAGGGAAGCAAGGCAAGATGAAGATAGAAGTGCAGATAATAAAGGCCAGTAGGTGGCATGGTGGTTAAGGCTCTAGATTCCCACATGACCAACAACAGTTCAAGTCCCAGGCCTGGTGGCTTGAAAATCATGTCAGGTGTGTGTACATGCGTGCCCAAAATTCCAAGAGGAGAATGGAGGAGAAAGGACTGTGGAATGGCCATCCCTGCTGGGGAAATCTCACTTTCCCTCTCTGTCTTCCTGGAGAGTGCATGTGCCTTATGGCAAAAACCTAAAAGTAAAAATAGAAGAAGATAAAGGAAGTGCAGATAATAATATATATTTTAATATAGCCTAGGCTCTCTGCCATGCATGTAAAGTACTCAGAACAGTGTCTAGGGGACAGCACTAAACAAGTGATATTACTGCCACTATTGGTTTGAACCACTTTACTCTGCTACTTCCCTCAGGCTTCCTGGCAGTTCAGGTAAGGGGCAGATCCCTTCCTGGGCAGAAAGGCTTGATTGGTCAAAACTGAGCAATGAGAACTTTTCTCTGTCTTTAGTGACATTGAGTTTGGGCCACTTGTGGATTTTTGACCATAGGTACTGCAGAGAGGGAATAGAAAAGCAATGAAACTTTTAGACTGGATAACGAGATGGTCAAGAAGCCATTTTATGGGGCGAGCAGGTGGTGTGGTGGTTAAGGTACTAGACTCCCACATGGCTGATCATGGTTTGAGTCCTGGACCTGGCAGCTTACTTTCTCACTCTTGCTCTCTCTCTGGTCAACTTCAAAAAAAAAAAAAATAATAATAGTAAAATAAAATAATGAGAATGAATACAATTAAACAAAATAATTCTTTTAAAAAGAGGTATTTTAGAATGAAAAGTGGGCAATCACTTTATACACAAGAAGAATGTCATGGAATGGCAGGATGCAAGGCTGAGAGCATGGGTTAGAGGCTTTGGTAATAGTCACACTCAGAACAACAATTCTACGAGTAGTTCCTTCAGTAGGTGGCTCTCTGGAGAAAGACAGATTCAGCCCTTGCACCATACCCGGGTTAATGCTGGTGGATCAGGGGTTAAATATGAAGAATGAAGTAGTGAAAGTACCAGATGGAAGCATGGGAGAATTTTATATCATGGAGGGAAGAAAACTTTTCTAGGTGTGACACACAATCCAGAATTGATAAAACAAACAAAGAAAATATATCAAAACCAAAACCAAAAAATGGACTAAGCTGACTAAGCGTGAAGAACTTCGACATAAAAACCAAAGAAACAAAAACGCCATAATTAAAGTCAAAAGACAACTGAGAAATTGGGGGAAAAAAATGCATCTTACAGATAAAATGAGAATCTCTCTAAGAGGTGAAGATTTTCGAGAAACTGAGAAAAGGACCATTCAATTAAAAAAGTAACTGACACTGGGGACCAGTGGGTGGAGTGGTGGTTAAAGCACTGGACACTCCCATGTGGCTGACCATGGTTCAAGTCCCAGACCTGGTGGCTTGCTGTCTTCCCTTCTTTCTCTCTGTTTCTCTCAGGTCAAATTTAAAATAAATGAGTAAATCAATAAAATTAAATAAATAATTATTTTAAAAAGTTAACGACACTTCACAGAAAGGCCTTAAACATGTGAAAAAATGTTCAATCTTATTCACAAGAAGAAAAATGCAAAATATAACTACAGTAATATACCGTCTATAGGATTGGCTGCAAAAAGTTGCTATTAGGAGTACAAAATGGTACGAGCCTGTTTGGCAATATTTATTCAAATTACAAATTACAAATTCATCTACTCTTGGGCACAGAAATGCCACTTCTGGAATTTGTCTCTTGATGTATACCTATGTGCCCACAAAATAGCAACAGACTGGACACAATTCAGAGGTTGATGGAACTCTGGCACCCCAGAGAGTGGGACGTAGCCTAACAAGAAGACTGGAAGGCTCTTTAAAAGTTGATATAAGGGGCCAGCAGGTGGCATGGTGGTTAAGGTGCTGGATTCCCACATGGCTGACTATAGTTCAAGTCCTGGACCTGGCAGCTTCCTTTCTCACTTTCCTCTTCTCTCACTCTCTCTGTCTCTTTGGTCATATTAAAAAAAAATAAAGATAATAATAACAAATAAAATTAAATCAAGAAATAGTAAAAAAATAATTAATTATTTTTTTTTAAAAGCTGATATAACATGATTACCAGAATAAGTGAGCACAACCCAGTGCAACAGTGTGCCTGGCACGTTGCCTCGTGGGTGCAAGAGGGAGAAAAAAGACCATGTGCTTGTATTTGGGTGTATTAGCATAAAAAAATACTAAAGAAATCGATGAAAGTGAGTCCCTGGATGATTCAGGGAGGAAATAGGGCAGGATGTAATAAGAATAAAGCATCTTGGGCCAGCAGGTGGCATGATGGTTAAGGCACTGGATCCCACATGGCCAATTGAGCAGTTCGAGTTCCAGACCTGGCGGCTTGAGAATCACACCGAGTGTGTGTGTGTGTGTGTGTGTGTGCCCAAAATCCCAAAAGGAGAATAGAGGAGAAGGGACTGTGGTGTGGCCATCCCCGAAGAGTGATTTCTCACTTTTTTTTCCTCTCTCTCTCTCTGGCGAGTGCATGTGCCCTATACCAAAAAGAAAACAAACCAAAAAAGAAGAAAAAAGATAATAAGGTTTTTCAAAGTGGACCTTTTTATATATTTTGGGCACTTGAATCATTCGAATATATTACCTGTTCTCAAGAAATAAAATAAAAATAAAAACAAGAATGGTCTTGAGGCCGGCAGGTAGCATGGTAGTTAAAGGCACTTAACCATGTGGGAGCACATGGCCGATCACAGTTCGAGTCTTGGACCTGGAGGCTTGCCTTCTCACTCCCTCTCACCCACTCTGTCCCTCTCTGGTCAAGTTAAAATAAATAAAAAAATGAAGTTAAATAAAATAAGTCTTTAAAGAAAACAAAACAAAACAAGAATGGTCTGCAGCTCCAAAGGGTGTAAAGCTTCCTCAGGGAGGAGTCTAGGTAGTAGTCAGCATAGCAGGAAGCCAACATGACTGGGCAGGAAAAGGGACACCTGCATAAAGTACTCATTGGGGGATCTACTGTTTTGAAGGGGGAAATTTAAGAAATGAGTCATGGGAGATGTCTTAGTCTGCTATTGTGTTACTAAACAGAAATACACCAAATTTATATATATATATATCTATATATATATATATATAGATAGATATATATACACACACACATATATATACACATATATATATACATATACACACACACACACATATATATACATATACACACACATATATATATTTAAAGAATTATTCTAGTTAACTTTGTTTGTTTATTTATTTATTTTAATTTGACCAGAGAAGTATTGAGTGAGAGAGAGAGAGAGAGAAAGCAAGCTACCAGGTCCAGGACTCGAACCGTGGCTGACATACGGGAGTCCAGTGCCCTTAATCACCATGCCACCTGCCAGCCCCCTGGGTGATTTATAAAGAATAGAGGTTTACTTAGTGCATGATTCTCGAGGCTGGAGCATCTAAACGCAAAGGGCTGGCATCAGGCTGGTCTCTGATGCTGGGTCACAACATGATCGGCCAAAGCAGAGAGGGAGGTGGGTGTGTGCAAAGAGGAAACAGAACGATCACTTCCTGTCTTTGTCCCTTCCGTGCCCCTAGCTGATTAGATGGCGCCCTCCCATTTGGTCCATCTCTTAAAAGTCTCAGCCCCTTCCAAAGTCATTACGCTGAGGACCAAGCTTTCAGATCACCCATCTTTGGGAGATAAACCATTATACAAACCACAGCGGGAGGGGAAGCACTTGAGCTGGGTCTTGGTTTCAGCAGATGTTGACGGAGGAGCAGCCGATGGGCAGAAGAACTGCAAGAGGAGAAATTCAGGCATGAGTTTGGGCAGCAGCTGAAAGAACACAGCAGGGAGCAGAGGGCACGGCTGATGGTCCTTGGGTGTCAGCGTGCGGAAGTCCCCAGCTCCGGAATGAGAGCCTGGAGTATATTCCTCAGGGAATGGGATGCCATGAAACGGTTTTGAGTCCTTACTTGAACTCATGAGAGCTGCAGTTCTGTTTATCCATTCAAGCACTCCTGTGTGCCTGAGACAACGGGCACTGGCCCAGGCGCTGGGGTGGAGAGGTGAGTACCACTCAGGAGCCACCCCCTGGGAGCTGGCAATGTCCTGGGGAGCAAGACCTACAAACAATGTGCTGGGAGCAGTGTGAGAAGCCAGAACCAGGTGACAGGAAACAGGTTCAACTCATTCATTTTACAGGGAGATGGAGGCCTGAAGGAGCCTGCCAGGAAGTCAAGACACTTAAGTAAAAGGTGGACATCTCCTCAAGCAGATGCTCCGTGTGGTGGAGACAGGAGGGGAGAGGACGCTGGGGCAGGAACCCAGCCAGCATAGCCGGTGAATCAGGTATCTGGGAAAGGCTTCTCGAAGCTGGAACACCTGTGGTTTGTGCCACAGGAGAGGTCTCAGTGAAAACAGAGCAGACAGGACTGGGGATGCAGGTGGTGAAGTGTGGATATGGGAGGAGGGTTGGCGAGGAGGAAAAGAAAGTGCTAGAATGATGGTCACAGGATAAGCAGAGCTGGAGAGAGTCCTATGAGGGCCCAGTGGGCATTCAGTGCTTGTGTGTGTGGCGGCAAGTGGCCAGGGTTGGGGGTACCGCAGGCACCCAAGTGTGCAGGGCTGGGTGAAGGGGCGAAGCTGGCATTGTAGCCAGCATGGCTTGGAGCAGCAGGTGAGGCAGAGGGAACTGAAGGAGAAAAATGTGAAAACTAAGGAGACTTTGAGAATGATTACATATGAGGGTGCGGGGGCCAAAAGGAGCCAGGGATGAAGGAAACGGGGAAGAGGGCAAGACTCAGGAGAGCCGGGACAAGTCCTACAGGGCAAGGAAGTAGAAGGGGTAGAGGAGAAGGCTGCTCTCAGCTGCAGGCCAGGGGAAACTGCGGGGACCTGGCAAAGAGAGGCCAACTGGGATGGAGATGAGGGAGTGGGGGAGGAGTACGGAGTCCTGGCTTCTTTTTTTTTTTTTTTTAAGAGGTTTTCGCTATAGGGCGCATGTGCTCGCCAGACAGACAGAGAGAGACGGAGAGACAGAAAGCGAGAAATCACCCCCCAGGGGGGATAGCCACGCCACAATCCCTTCTTCTCCATTCTCCTCTTGGGATCTTGGGCATGCACGCACACGCGCCCGGCGTGTTTTAAGCCACCTGGTCCGGGACGCGAACCGCGGTCGACTACATGGGAGTCTAGCGACATAGCCATTATGCCAACCACTAGTCCAGCCCTGGCCTCTTCTATGAAGAGCAGGAGTGAGAGGGAAGAGTGAGGGAAGAGGAGGTGGTGAGGGGTCTGCAGGTAGCAGGTTAAGGTCTCAGGGAAGTCCTGAAGGTGGGGTTCACGTGCTGCAGGGCGGACCTCGCTGTCACACAGGCAGCCTGAGTGCTGGCCCAGCCTCCCCCATTCCTAGCAGCTGGGCAGAGACTCGGAAGTTGGGGGAGGAGAAGCTGGTGCTGGTGGGTCGGAGGTAAGGGGAGCCAGCAGAGGAGAGTCTGCCCTGGTCCTCCTGCACTGATCCCCCGGGGGCCTGGGAAGGACAGCCCTCTGCCTGTGCATCCTCTGCGGCCTCTGCCCCTCCTGCTGCCGCTGCTGAGTGTGTTGGGATGGGGTAGGGGGTGTCGAGGACATTGTGAAAGTGCAAATCAGTTTGGAAGAGTTTTGAACTGGGGCTCTGTTGTTCCCTAGGGATAGATATATAGGAGCCAGCAGGCTGCGGCTTGCAGAAATTCTGCCTTCCTGAATAACCGAGATCGGTTTACAAATAGCTGAGCGAAGTGCCTGCCAGGGCGCCTTCCCGCTCTAGGCCTTCAGGACTCACGTTCACTGGGAGGACTCAATTTCTTGTTATTTTGCTAATGCATCTGGAGAACCCCAGCAACTATGACACATCGTGACAAAGCTGCCTGTTATTACAGAACAGTCACGCACTGCGAAACGACGTTTTGGTGTGTGACAGTGGCCCCATCAGGAGCACCCAGGCTCTCCCATACAACCTCGGGGTGCGATCCGCTGTCCCACCCAGCTTCGTGTGACACTCTGTGAAGTCCACGCAGGCGGAATGGCCTCAGGGTGCATTCTGAGGACGCGCGCCCAGTTAGGAAGTGCTGTCACATGAGGACTTGTTAGCATCTGGCCTTTGCTGAACACCCTCTTCCTGGCTCACCGGACCCTTGGATATCCTCAGAAATGCCTCATATTGTGACCCAGCTTTCAGAAGGAAGACTGATGTTCCTGGGTTAGACGCCTCGTTCAGGTCCCAGGATGAAGTGATGGGTCAGAGGTCATGTTCCGTTGGAACAGTCTGTACCCTGAGGTCAGCACTCTATCCACAGTCTAGGCCCATCACCTGTTTCTTAAACCTCCCCTCTCTGGCACCTCCTGATTCAGTGGCCGTCCTCTCACCACCTTTTGACCTGCCTTCTGGGCTCACCCCTGCTCAACCTCACCCCTCTTTCCTGCTTTCTCTGCCACCACTCCCCGTGCCGGGCCCTGCTCCCCTCCCAAGACAAACTGTTTGTGCTAGGCTCAGACCCACTGTTCTGTGACTTCACCTTTGCTCCCTGGCTGTCCTCTCTTGCCCTTCTCTTGCCCTCTAGGCCTCCGCCTGTCAACCACTCCTTGAAGTCCATCTTGGATGCCAGCTCCTTCCTGAAACACCCTGTGGGCTCCAGCCATTCGTGACTGCTCTGCCTCAGACCTGTGTCTGTACCTCTGATCCAGCAGCTTACCGTGGGGCCTAATGCCTTTTGCCAAGCACCCTCCTGACTGTCAGAGGGAAACGCCCTGCCACTCCAGAACGGGCTCTGAGGTCACTAACTTGTATCTATCTTGTGTTTCAGCTGGGTAGGTATTTGTACCCTTCGCTATGAGGAATTCGTGCACGTTCTAATAAGAGAAGAATGTCCAAGATCAGTGGTAAGATTGCAGTTTCAGGAAGATGTGCTTTCCCATAGCCACAGGCTCCCTTCATTCAGTGCCAAGCACCAGCAGGAGATACACATCCCAATTTAAGAAGCAGGTGATGGGGCCAGCAGGTGGCATGGTAGTTAAGGCACTGGACTCCCACACGGCCGACTGTGGTTTGAGTCCTGGACTTGTTGTCTTACTTTCTCACTTTCTCTTTCTGTCTCTCTCTGGTGAGGGCAAATGCCCTATAGGAAAATTTTAAATAATAATATTAATACATTAAATGTAATGAAAAGGAGAAGCTGGTAATCAGGGACCAGGAGGTGGGCAGCAGAAACACAACTGGACCCATATGGGAGAGGCCTCAGGCTCATGCCCCAAGGCCTCTCTGCACACACAGAATGTGGGTATGCACATGATGTGAGCCAGCTGGGACTGGGTGTGGATCAAGGCATGAAGACCCTGTTTGGGGTGCTTGCCTCTCTCTCCCTTTCTCCCCCATGGAAAAGATAAGCTTTAAAAAGAAAAAGAGGCAGGTGACCAGAACACAAAATCCTCCAGAGTTTTGCCTTACCGGTCATGTGTTGATTGTAGAAAGAACTTTCTTCATATTTGCTTAAATGAATTACATGTTAACACAACCTCCTAAAGGGTCTGAAAATCATTTATTTCTAACTTGGTCTGTGTTTCCCTTGTAATTGAAACTACTTGATTAATTTGCTCAGCGAAGCCATTTTTTTTTTTTTTTAAAGCGGGTTTAAGCCCACCAACACAGTGCCTGTCCCCGGTTCTAATCTGCGGAGTCCCTAGGAGGTTCTGTTGTATTTCCATTTCAGAAATGTACATGTGTTGGAAACAGAGCCAGACCACATTTTAAATCGCTGCATTCGTTCCGGAGCCCTCCCACCTCCATATTTGTTGCCTTTCTCTTGTTTCTCAGAGTCTAAGAACACTGATGCTAAACTGGCACGGTCCCTCCTTGCCCTCAGGGCGCCAAGGGCTAAATCATTTCCTTTCAGTGAAAAATCCCACTTGCTTAAACTAGGGCAGAAGGATGGCAAGGGCTGGGGCCTGCCCTGGCTTCTGTCCCTATGCGATTTGGTGCCACTGGTTTTATCTCCACGGCTTTATCTTTGCAGCCAGGAGACTGGTGCACAAACCCCCATGGCTGGCAATGCAGATACTGCATGTGGTGAGCCGGGTTCCCCAGGAAGCCGACTGAGCTGGGAATTTCTTTTCTGGACAGGTTTTTGCTATAGGGTGCATGCACTCGCCAGAAAGACAGAGAGAGACAGAGAGACAGAAAGAGAGAAATCACCCCTCGGGGGGATGGCTATGCCACAATTCCTTCTCCTCCATTCTCCTCTCGGGATATTGGGCATGCACGCACACACGCCCGGCGTGAGTTTAAGCCACCGGGTCCAGGACTCGAACTGCGGTTGACTACATGGGAGTCCAGCAACATTGCCATTATGCTGACTGCTGGTCCCTGAGCTGGGAATTTGTAATAGGCAGTTGGTTCATTGGGGCTGTTCCTGGAATCTGTGAGGAATGGCAGGACGGAGCAGAGGGAGACATGGGACTATGATGCGGTCACAACCAAGACCTTGGCTGACCCACTGGGGGGGGGGCCTGGCCCTCAGGGGATAGCCCTGCAGAGCTATTGCACCACAGTGAGCAAGCACAGGCTGCGGGCTGCCCCTGGGAGGGATGTCCCCCAGGGTAGGATGGCTCCCTGCAGCCTCCGTCAACGGGGGCGTGGGGGGCTCAGTGGGAGCTGGGCAACAACAGCACCACTGCACACCGTGAGGAGGAGCTTCTCAGTCCTGAGGGGGACCTGGGCAGCACCCCGCAGTGTCCACTGTGGTATGGAAGTGCCCAGCCCCATCACGATTGGGCCCGCAGGTGACTGAAATGCTGTGCCTAATTAATAAGGTACAAATAACTAGCAGCCTGGTGATTAAAAAATATAATTTTCCCCCCCATTTGTTACAGGGCATATGCACTGACTGAACAGAGACAGAAAGGGAGAAAGAGAAAGTGAGAAAGCACCCCACATGGGGGGTGACCATGCCACATTTCTTCTCCTGCACTCTTCCGGAAGTCTGCGCATGCACACACACTCACCCAGGGTGTTTCTTAAGCCGCTGGGTGGAGAACTTGAACCAAGTAGTCTGTCATGTGGGATCCAACCACCTTAACCACCATGCCTCCTGACTGCCCCCCTTAAAATCTATTTATTTTATGAGAGAGAGAAAGAGAGAGAGAGAGAGAGAGAGAGAGAGAGCGCTCTCCCTCAGCCTCCCTACTGTGACCCACCTTGGGTTTCAGCCAGCCCACAGCATGGGCACATATGCACCTGGTATGCTCAGGGAGGACTCAGACATGAATCCAGGACTTTTCCCATGTGAGGCCGGGTGTGTAACCACTGCACCACTGCCTGGTCCCTAGGGTCCCCTTCCTAGAACAGAAGATGTCACGTAACTAAAATCTTGACATTGAGCCACTTCTGGCAATGCAGGGAAAGCTGAAAATGTGGGGCAATCCACCAAGTGACTGGGGGCTGGTAATCCATGGTAGGTGGGAGAGTCACACCTCACCCTTGCTCAGCCCGGAGCACTCTGTCACAAGCAGGGGCCTGCTCAGGGGAGTCCCGAAGGCCCCAGCCCATGCATGGTTATGATGGACTGCGCCCACTCCCTGGCGGCACGCCCTGGAGAAGAACATGTTTGAAAGGTAAACAAGTATGGGAAGAACTCCACTCGGGACAGAAACAGCAAAGAGGTAAACAGGAGAGTGAAAGATCTTATCTCTGACAGGAGGAGAACTCGATGCTCTGGTGGGCAAAGCTAGAAGGGGCCTGGGGGGGCTGGTCGTGCAGAACCGCACATCTCCAGTAGACACCGCTCAGGAAGAACCTGGTTCTCTCATGTTACCAGAAAACTCTGGAAGCCAGAATGCAGGTCTACTCCCTTCTTCCTCAGCTTTCTCACCCTGAAGGGTGCATATCGGTCACTCAACCCCTTTGTCACTCACCTGCTGCTGGCAGTGAGCACTGCCACCCTCTTCCCCAGGGTCTCACTTCTGTATCTCCAGCCCAGCCCTGTGAAGTGCCTCGGAGCCAGGAAAGAATGTGTTGAACAAATGGAAACTCAGGAAAATACTTTAAAGCTGTTTTCTCCTGAAGACACAATGTAATGCAGTCTGATTTATAAATATTTCTATTCGCAAATCATCCACTGCATGCTTAACAGATGTCCTATGAAGGAGACAAAAATCAAAATCGTATTAGTTTCTCCACAGTATAGAAAAGTAATGGAGCAGGAAGAATGGCCACTGATTCCTTACTTCTTGTTCTCAAACATTTTACATGGCAGGTTATTTAACTCGAGTAAGGACCCTGTGCTGCAGGCGAGGACACTGAGGCTCAATGAGGTCAGAGCCTGGATTCCAGTCAGAGACTCTGAGTTAAGAAAAAGCCCAGAGTGGCCCATATTGTGTTTTTCTGTAGCCAGGCTACTTCCTGACTCAGAGGGGCATACACATTCTTGGACTGGTAGATAGTGATAAAGAGACATTGCACGGTGGTAGTTCTCACTGTGGCTGGTTGCAAGTTCCTCCAACTTCCCCAGCAGTTCAAGTCCTAGAGATGCAGAGCAAAGCCCCACCAGCAGGATGAGAACGGAGGGCCCCCCTTCTCTCCATCGTGCAGGGCAGCCTGAGCCCAGCCTCGGGTTGTATTAACAGGCATTCAGCTTGTCCTCAGGCTATTCATCCAAAATGAAGCTCTGCTGCACACTCCACCCCAGCCAATGCCACTGCCCCCCTTCCAGAGCTACCTATGCCCCAGTTTAAAGAGAAACGAAGATGAAAGTGCCAGATTCGTTCTGCCCAAATCAGTTGGCTGCCATTGCAAACACACACAGGCACACACACACACACACACACACACACACACACACACACACGTCCCACACAGGCAATGACCGGCCCCTTGCAAAAAACGACCTGGGTTATATTTTGTGTAATGTAATTGCAGAACAGCGATTAAACCTAAACCGAGCAGAGCTGGGGCTCCCCTGGGGGTGTTACAATGCAAAACGGAATGGACAGCATTTCTGATAGTGCCCTAACTCCCTAGTTCGCCTGAAAAAGGGCTATCTTCTAGACACAGGGCATTTCCCTATCTGACTGGTATTTATTTGGTTATCCACTTGGTCAACATCGAAATGCCTAGAAACCCCGTCAAAATTCATCTGCTCAGCACGTCCTTTAAAAAGGTTACAATCCTGCAGCCCCACTCAGCATCCGTTCCTGCACTTCACACGACCCTGCAAACTTTAAGCTTCTGGTTGTTGCTGAGAAATACTGCATCATTTTAAGGACTGCTAGGGTTTGGTGGTTGTTACTATTATCGACTTTCATGTAACCTTTAGGTTCTTTCAACATGCATTTATAACAAATGTGAGAACTTACTGAAGTAGAAGAACATAAAGATTTTTTTACAAGGTGCTATAAGAAATGGATAGGGGTTCTAACACGCATTTTAAAATCTCCTCAAGAAATGCTGTGTAGATTTAGAACAGAAACGAGACTCGGTGGTGACCTAGTAACAATATTTTATAGACAAAAATAATCTTAAAAACTGTTGGCTAGAGCCGTACGCCTTGAAAGTCGAGGCCATAAAGGCCTCACGTCTATGAAGTGACCCCAGATTTCCTTGGAACTTGTTAAAAATGAAGTGAGGCTTGTGTTTTGCAGTATGTGTAAGTTTATAAAAGAATACAAATCCAGTAAGATAAAGCGGTTTGGATCTTAACATTTATTACCAAGACGACGAGACTAATGAAACTGAGAAGCTTTCTCTTAACCTATTTCTGAGACCTTGATGGGGTTAATTAAGCAAGGTGTTTTTCCTTCTTTCTGTTTTTTCCTCCCTCCTCTGTTCTTCTTCCAGACTAAGAGATGGACGCTGCTATCACAATTCGATCTTTATCACAGGTCTGGAGGGGCAGGGAAGCAGTTCTCAGTCCACCATATGGGACCCACCAAGGCCAGCATGAAAATGTTCCCCTCCACCCGGGGAATTAAACAATTAACACGAATAATCATAACAATACTAAGCTATGTTGAGCCCCCCTCCGGCTATCTGGGTGTCCAGAGAACTGTTATTTAACTGTGTTAAAAGTTGAGTTCAACTCCCACCTTCTCAGACAAGGCAATTATTCGGATTCCCCCCTTGGGGAGCATTCACGATTCATTGCCACCTCTCCTGAGCTGATCTTTGTCGGCACAAGTGGCTAAATCAATCCCTGACTCCTTGCCACCCCCAGCTCCCTGTGCACATGGCTGTGCTTAGCCAGGAGGCTGGGCTCACCTGTGTGAGAGCAGAAAGACGGGGTTCTTGGAAAATCTGGGGCAGCAAACAGACGGAGAGGGCAGTGGTCTTCCTTGTCAGCTGTTTCCAAGAGGGGCCAGAGTGACATTGTGAAAATGCCTACATGCACGGGCAGGGGGGGAGGCCGTTTAGATTTGTATTTAAACAAGTTTCCCTATGTCCTTGTAGGGCATCCACAGAGGCGAGGCCAGCCTGCCGCTTACCTCTCATCCGGCATCCTGGAAAACAATTGCAAAGCAACAAGTATCAGGTTACACCGTCCCTTCCCTTCGGAGTTTCCTTTAAAGCAGAAACTCTCAAACTTTAATGCGCTTTAGAATCACCTGGGCAGTGCCTGAAAACTCCTGCTTCCACGCTGCAGCCCAAATGATTCCTACCAGAATTTATGAGAGGGAGCTCAAGCTGTTCTAAGACTGCCCTGGTAATGCCAATAAACAGCCACCATGGAGAATCAGTTTCTGAAAGAACACTTTGCAAAAGCAAGTCTGGCTGAAGTCCTCTCTATCCAACCGCGTAAGCACTGAGCGCTGGCTCTGGATGGCTTATGGCAGCGCTGGGGACGAGTGTTCACTCGCAGTGGTGACGAGGGTCTTTTCCTGCATGCAATCTGCAGACCCTGTCTAATATTTTCCATACCGGGCAATGAGATCACAAACTCCCAAACACTAAATCAAAACCGGAGGCATTACGGGTCTTCAATAAAACCCCATAGCTTATACACAAGGGGGAGGGAGAAGAAAATTAAAACCATCACCACGCTGCGAACATACTTTATACACACGCGCACACACACATACCCATGTACACACGTGTGCACATACATGTAGCAGGCATTGGGATGTCACAGCACTTGGAGATAAAAGAATAGCAACAATAATTAGTGCAAAGCGATTGCCTAGCAGGCAATAAAAACTTACTAACAAATGAAAACCTTATTGGTACCTTAAACGAACCTGGTCATAAGACTTCTCACAGGACGAATGATTTAAGTGCTTTTGCAGGGAGAGACAACAGAGATGTGGATATGATAAGTTAAGTGAATATGAGGGAGATCCTACTTTGATAATACACCAGGACCCAAGCACTAGGAGCTTTAAGACTTCAGTGTAACAAAGCCTTTATTCCAAAACAGCCATGTTTCTAAATAATATGCTGAATTTTTTAAAAAAAGATCATTACCATCTTACTGTGAATTGTAATTTTAATCATGGCAGAAATGGGTCAGGACTTTGGCCTTGCTGTCTGTTTGCGGAAGAATCTGAAAACTACACCTGCAGATGTTCATGTTCTGTGGCTGAAGAGTATGGTTACAAAATAGTAATACTGAAGTATTATAACAAAAACAGCCTGCAAACCTCCCAACTCCCCTGTTTCCAGGGCTCAGACTATGCTTTTGAGATGAAGATTAGAGAGGACTGACATTTAATCAGAAACTAGAAGAATCCAGGTAAACAAGACTAAATTAAGACAAAGGGCTACGCTGTGTTCTTCAGTGTCATGTCCATCCTCCAAGGTTGATGTCCACAGAGGAGCAGATGTTTCTAAAGCATTGTCCTTCATTCAAGGGCTGCGAGTTTCCGGCTGGTTTTAATTAGGCTGGGCCAGTGTGGATGTGTCACGTGTGTCAATATTGCAGGCTGATCGAGTCTGTTTGCAGGGACGTCCTCGAGCCTGCAGGAGTCCCTTGTCCTCCACTGCCTGTGTGTCACACAGCCAAGCTCTAATCCTTTCCCAAACGCCACTTCTGTCCTACCACACTGGCTTCGCTGATACTGCTCTTCTTCCAAGTACCCAGGAGATATGCTCCATGGGAATTTTCAGTTTCCCAAATATTTTCACTTTAATATTGCTATGTAGACTCTCAGCACTGTCACATAAACATTTGTGAGCGCTCACTGCAAAGGTGGAATTCTGACTAGTGAATAGAGCTGTCTGCAGGCTCTCTTTGTTAGCAAAATGAAATAACTCTAATTGCACAGTGTAGGAACTTTTATATAAGTGGACATCAAGGCTTATCCGTGCTCTGTGCTCTTTACCAGGGAAACAACAGCAACAACTGGAACTTTGGATTTCACCCCGTAAGGGTATCCGCGTGAGAGTTGCAAGGACTGGAACTCCTGCAGAAGGCTCAAAGAAGCCATTTCTTCTTGCAAAGGGCACCAGACTTCAGTGGTTTATTTTTATCAACCAAATGCAATGTTTAGAATGTTTCTACGGCCGGTGGTATTGTGGTGCGGTTAAGGCGTCTGGATCCCACATGGGCAAGTATGCTCTCTCGAGTCCCAACACAGAGACAAACACCCCAGGAAATCTCCGGGGAAAATGGAGGCAGGAGATCATGGTGTGGCCATGAGGGGGAGGGAGGGGTTCTTTCTCATTCACGTTCTCTCTCTCTCTTTGGGCACAGCAGCACTTTATAGTGAAATTTTAGAAAAATTTTCGATTTCAAAAAGGAATGATATAAATGTAAAAGTTCCCTGCATCCCAGGGTAGAAAGTATCTTAGCTCTTCATTTGTGATGCTCAGTTCCCTTCTGTTTATTTCCTCTGTGTGTGTGTGTGTGTGGGGGGGTGTCTCTCAAATTTGCTTTCTGATTTTTTTCCCCTATGCTTCCAAAAGGAACTTAGAACCTCTGGCCCTCCACTGTTTGGTTATTTAGGGGAGAAATATTAGTCTATTTCTTTTTTATTCATTTCCACTTTGGAGAAACGGAAAAAATATTATTTAATTCTCTCTCTCCGTGCATTTCCAAGAACATTACCTGCGCTGTAGCCAGTGTATGCCCTAGCCAGTGTGGGCGGAAACGGCGTGCCATCCCCAATAACAGACATTTTCAGGCTAGCGAACAGAACAGAACGCGAAGAACCACCTTCAAGACCTCTGCAGGCACAAGCAGGCCAAGGGAAAACCGGCTTTGCGCAGAGCGGAGAACGATATTCCTTGTTCCTGGAGCTCTGTTTCGGTGCTAACCGGCATGCTCTTCAGCGCCTTTCTTCTGGGGTCTGGGGAGTCGGGAACCAGGCAGGTGCCGGGAGGCAACGCGCCCCCCACCTGAGAGTTCCCGGGGAGGAGAGGCACCAGTCCAGCGTTTGAAGTCCCTGGACCGGCTGGCGGAATCCTTCTCCCCATCCCTACTCTCCACCCCATCCCTAGGCAGCTCCTCCCCGGGTGGCCTTGGTCGAGATTTCCCTTATTCTCTTTGACCCGGAGCTAGTTGGCTGTTTGCGTTCCGGTGTGGCTCAGTTCTCCCCATACATTCCCTTGCAGGTAGCCGCTTCTAATTTAGTTCTTTATAAGATTTCTTATTATTATTTTAAAGTGTGGGGGACCAGCAGTTAGCGTAATGGCTATGTCGCTGAACTCCATGTAGTCGACCGCGGTTCGAATCCCTGACCCAGTGGCTTAAACTCATGCCTGGTTCGCGTGCGTGCATGCCCAAGATCCCGAGAGGAGAATGGAGGAGAAGGGCTTGTGGTGTGGTCATCCCCCCTGGGGAGTGATTTCTCGCTTTCAGTCTGTCTCTGTCTTTCTGGCAAGCGCACGCGTCCTATAGCAAAAAACAAAAACAAAACAAACAACAAAAAACAACCTCTCCAAAAATAATAATAATAATAAAGTGTGGTGTGACGAGATCTTCGCAAAACTGGGAGGCGGGGGCGGCGATATAAACTGGAATGTAAAGCGCGTAGCCTGCTTGGTGTTTTTAAGAAGTAAGAAGAGGAAAAGACTGCGGTTTGAACCACCCGGCTCCCGGGCACAGCGCACAGCAAGAGCCAAGGCAGGCTGAGCCAACCGCCCCTGGAGCAGGGCTGAGCTGGTAGGCCCAGGTGCGGTCCCGGTCCGGAGGATCCTGGGATCCCGACCCCGCGACCCAGGCGGAAGGTGGGTGGGTACCTCGGCTACTGCTCGCGGTTAAGCCCAGGCCCGGGTGCCTCCGGAAATGTCGCCTGTATTTTCTGCCTTTGGTTACTTCTCAGCAGAAGCAAAACGCGCACCTGCGGGACCCCTGTCGTACTTTCACCTCCTTGCTTAGGTTTCTTCTGGAAACCCTGAAATGCTTGGGTCCCAGAAATACCACTGCCTGTTACACATTTCGTTTCACATCCAAATAACTCCTGAAACAGTCCAACCAAAAATCAGAGCGACCCAGGGGACGTGTTGCTCCAAGGGGCCTTGTGCAGAGCCCCTGGCTATCCTGCAGCCTGAAGTGTGGGGTGCTGCGTTCACAACTCAGTCAGGGAAAGGCCAAAGACCACTCATCAGAAAGCCTCCCCACCGCCAGCCGCAGGAAAGGCACCCACTTCATGCCCCCTCTTTGACTCACGCGTTAGGCACTGAGCTTGCCTCTCCTTCCTTTCTCGCCTTGGGAGACTTGGGTCATGTCCCCAGGCCGCTCGGAGGCCCTCAGATCAGCCCTCATGCCGCAGTCGAACGAGGCAAGTCCCGGGTTCGTGCGGGCGCTCTCATCTCGGAGACTGCGGCGTCCCTGGAAGTCGCTCTTCGCTTTGTCGCTCGCTGAGCTCAGGGCGCGCACAGCTCCTGGGCCAAATCAGGGCAAAATGCAGACCCCGTGAGCCCTTCACCTCTGCGCGCTCGGCGATCACCAGTAGCCTCCCCGGGCCATGGAGACCGCCACGCCGCATACCCGGGAGGTTGGGCGGGAGAGACGTTTCTATTTCTTCTGCAATCCCACCCTTGGGCCACCTCGCCCCTAATCCGGCTCGCTGCGCGGGACCGTCGGAGCCTGACCGGGGGCCGACAGGGGGCGACAAACTGTAAGACTTTTCCCCGATGCCGCGCCGTACAGGGGGCGGCCGCGAGCGTTGTGTGGTCCCGACCGCGAGCAGCTGACTGCTGTGGAGCCCACGAGGGTGAGGCGAGGCCCCGCGGGATCCGCTACCCCTGGGAGCCCGCGGTCCCCATCCCTGACTCTCTCCTGAACCCTATTCCCAGCTGTGGGAGACCTTGGGGGAGAGCAGGAGAGTGTCACCTGGGAGTCCTTCCTGGCCAGCGCCCCCGAAACGTGCTGGCTAGGTGAAGTGGAAGTTCCCTGACCGGTGGGTGGGGGGACCTGCTCTCATGGCGGCACAGCTGGCTTTATTCTCTTTTATTTTTGAGTGCACCTGGCGGCTCCACATCTATAGCGGGGGAAATGGCTGTAGTTACTTTACCGGATCAAGGAGACCCATAGGGGATGAGGCACAGATCCTGTATTTCTCGTATCTCCCAGACCCAAGGTCCAGAAATCAATCTTTCTTGGTATCTCACTCCCGACTTGAAATTTGGGCACAGCAGCTTAGATCAGAGGCTGGCAGGCTCCAGAACACTGGAGATAACTGAGTGGGACATGACCCCACTCCGGGCAGCTTCGGAGCTTCAGTTCCGCTGGCATCGCGCATGCTCAGCGCTCTGCTCCTTGCAGTGCTCCTGGTACCACGGAGCCCACCTGGATCCTAACCATTCCTCTTTCAGTCCTTACACTACCGCTGTGCTATCTGGAATGAGCCTGATCTTTCCAATGGAGTCCCCATTCCTCACTACCTCACTCTCTGGCCAGTACACCCCAAAGCTTTCCCTGCCCCAGTCCCCTCCAAGCTGTTCTCCAAGCCAGAGGCTGCACTGTGTTCTCCGTGCTGCCAGAGAGCAAGAGCCTCATTTCTTTTGAACCTGTTATTCCCCCTTCCCCAAGGTAATGTTTGCCAGTGACCCCCAGCCCCAGCCCTGCAGGGCTCAGTACACACCCTTCAGAGAGAGCCCAGGATTGAGGGAGGGCTCAGGGTCCCTAGATGACACTTCCATACAGGCTGATCAAGAGCTTGGGATGCTGTCTGGCAGGCAGGGAAGGAGAAGGTGTCAGGACCTCTGTCTGTCTCCCCAGGCTCTGCTAATCAACCCCTCAGAGCCTCCTGGCCTCCTGGCCCGTGTAGTGCAGAGCTCACAGCTCTCAGGCAGGGGGCTTTTCTGGTCTCTGGAGGAGCCCCAGGAATCTTAGCTGTTCCTACTCTCCTTCCTACTCCTCCTCCCTCTTGCTCTCCTGCCAAGTTCAGCCCAATGCCCTTGACACTTACTGGCCCCTAGGGCCAAACCCCCTGGTGGTGGCCTCCTCAAGTTAGTTTGGTGCAAAGTCGGGAGCCCTCCCCTCACCTGCTCTCTCCTGGCTCTCCTGGATCACTCGTGGGTGGTTGTGGTTAGAGACTGGCCTGGGTGTCCAGGACTCTTCCAGGATGGTGCTGGTTAACTTTTAGGCCAGGACCAAGGGCTTGAAGGTCTTGCGACTCCCCTACCACACACACCTTAGAAGGAGCAAGGACCATTCTGTGGTGTTACAGAGACCTTCTGGAGGCAAGGGTGCCGCAGGGGCTGCAGGATGGCTAGGTCAGGCTGTCTGTGAATGAGTGGTGCCAGATGCCACAGGAACCTGGGGCTTGCGGAAGGGGGACTTGGGTCTGCAGGCCTGGAGCTGGGCCTATGCATATTGCCTCCAGAGGACCTCTAGGACACACTTGAGGTCACAGGACACCGAATCTGTGCTCCTGGAGACCACAAGTTGGAATCTCTTTTCTGCCAGTGCCATCTCTTGAAGACGAATGAGTCCTATGGGTAGGCCTGGCTGTAGGAGACCGGATCTGGAATGACCTCTCTGGGGTCACTGAAATCACCCCATTACTCTGAGGGAGTAGATGGCTATTGGTCATTGTAAGAGTCCCTGAGAGCAGGATTAGGGAGTCCACCAGAAACGGGAAAGGTGGGGGAAGCCGCACACTAGCCTCCTTGGGCCCTCCTGGACAGGCATGGTGCAGACACGTCCATGGCTTCCACCGAGTCCAGGTACTGATCTCACTCTTAAGGAGGGCCCTGCCCAGAAAAGGAGTGGAGCTGGATGCAGCCACACTGGAAAAACTTGCCACCATCAACTTTTATTCTCTGCGACCTTATTTGTAATGGTGGTGGATGTGGTAAGAAAACGAAAATCAAAACCCAAACTAGAGCTACCAGTAGTGATGCTTGTACTAATACTACTAATCAATTTGAAATGACTTTGCCATCATTCCCAATGCCAGAGGGGTAGGGGACAGCAAGGGGTTTGGGGCCGGTGGAGGGTCCCAGACCCAGCTCCATTTGGGGGTGTGTGTGTGTGTGTGTGTGTGTGTGTAAGGGGGGTGAGTTCCGGAGGGGGTGGAGGAGAGCCGAGGGGGGAAGGACGGAGGACAGGGTAGAGTTTCAGGGCGGGGAGGGGGGCGCCAGGGCGCAGTGACGGGAACCAATGAGCTGCCAACTCGCGCGTCTCCGGCGTGACTGCCGAGATTGACGTGGAGGACACGTCAAATTGATTCTCGCACGCTGCAGCCTCCCGGTCAGACGAATTTCTTCCAATCGGATGAAGTTCACCTTGGGCCTTGGGTCGCGGGCGTGGAGCGTGTCCTGGGAGCGCGCGGTAGCAGCGGCGGCAGGCCCTGGGGTGGGCGGCGGCGCGCTCGGCGGCCGCGCACAGCGCGTCTCCGG
>NW_006202562.1:4130323-4155053 GCF_000334495.1 Tupaia belangeri chinensis | reverse complement strand
GAGGGGGTGGGCCAATGGGGTGCACTGTGTCCCCGCGTCTCTTCTTTTTCGTCCTTCTCCTGAGCGACCCAGTCCTTTGTCCTGAAAGAGCCGCTTTCTCCGCTTGTCCTTCGGGGGCAGTTCGGCGAGTCTAGGGAAGGGGGTGGCCCAAGGAGACGTGACAAAAGTGGGCTAGAGAACGCGGCGCCAGGCTCTGAGATCTCTACGACCAGGTCCGCTGTAAGAGCCGGACCCAGGCAGCTTGCCTCCGGACTCTGAGCTGCCTGGGGCCCGCGGGTTCTTTGGAGACGTACCCGGTACAGTCCCTCGCCCTGCCTGGCCAACCTTGGCTAACGCGCTGGTTTTCTCCCCTCCCGCTCACTCCGCTCGGGCGGTCCGCAGAGCAGACATACGGAGAGGTGAACCAGCTGGGCGGCGTGTTCGTCAACGGCCGCCCCCTGCCCAACGCCATCCGCTTGCGCATCGTGGAGCTGGCGCAGCTGGGCATCCGACCCTGTGACATCAGCCGGCAGCTCCGCGTATCCCACGGCTGCGTGAGCAAGATTCTGGCGCGCTACAACGAGACCGGCTCCATCCTGCCTGGAGCCATCGGGGGCAGCAAACCCCGGGTCACCACCCCCAACGTGGTCAAACACATACGGGACTACAAACAGGGAGACCCTGGCATCTTCGCCTGGGAGATACGCGACCGGCTGCTGGCCGACGGCGTCTGCGACAAGTACAACGTGCCCTCGGTGAGCTCCATCAGCCGCATTCTGCGCAACAAGATTGGCAGCCTGGCGCAGCCCGGGCCGTACGAGGCGGGTAAGCAGCCGCCGCCGCAGCCAGCACTGCCCTACAATCACATCTACCAGTACCCCTACCCCAGCCCCGTGTCGCCCACCGGCGCCAAGATGGGCAGCCACCCCGGGGTCCCGGGCACCGCGGGCCACGTCAGCATCCCACGTTCATGGCCCTCAGCACACTCGGTCAGCAACATCCTGGGCATCCGGACGTTTATGGAGCAAACAGGTCAGTCGTGGCCACCTTCTGTGACCTTCCCTTTACGGGGCAAAAGAAGGGGTGGGCATGCCGGTAAGGGGCCACGCTCGCCCTCCTCTGAGGACTGGTGCTGGTACTGGAGGGGTCTAGGAACAGGCCCGGAGGGCTGGGGGTCCTGGGCCTTCTGTGAAAGTCCTCAGACATCTTGAACTTTTTATGACAAATGTGGAAAATATTTCCCAAATGGAAGAGCAATCGCGACCACAAATTCAGAGGCCTGAAATTGCACTTTTTCATTCTTGCAAAAATAGTATGCGAACCCCTATCACCTTACCCGAAGCCAAACAAACCGCTCGAGCGATTCTGTGACTCTTCCGTTGTCAGGATTCCTTATCATTTCCCAAGGGTTCTGTCACCCTCCCAGGCACAGTGGCTTTCTTGAGTAAAAGGGAAAGGGGGCTTGATGTTGGTTTTGTTGTGTGGCCTTGATTTCCAGCAGGTCCTGTGGCCTTGCAGGTCCAGAACTGCAATCAGGGCGGTGGTGACGGTGCCTGAACTACAGTCACCCTTGCAAGGATGTCCCTTTCTCATGCAATTAAAACACAACAAAGAGTTGCTGGTTGGGAGGAGAATCTGCGGGAAATTTGGGGCAGTTTTGGTGCCCTGCGGGGAAAGACTTGTTTGGGTCAGGAGGGTCTTCAGTCTCCTCACACTGTCCCCTGTCGCCAGCAGCTACCCTAGAAATGGGTACTCTTAGGCTGCAGGCTCAGGAGGAGCACAACAAGCAAAATGCCCGGCAGCCAGGGAAAGGGAGGGCTGCGAAAGGAAACTGCGTGCTCAGCCCGGCGGCCGCGGGCGGCCTCGAAGTCGTGCTCACGCTTTGTTTCTCCTGGCGGCTCTAACCCAGGCCCGGCCGCCCCGCGGGAGCCAAAGCCGCGCAAGGAAAGACTGTGGTAGCTGGTGGGAGGCGACCCCGCCAGGCCTTTGCCCGGGTTCTACGCTCACGCACCGGCGCAAGGGGCCGCTCTGTGCCGAGACGAGCTCGGGTTGTGGGGTTGGCACCCCCCTGGACAGAGGGAGCAAGAGGGTGTTTCCAGCAGTCCTGAGGGTAGAAGTCCTCCAGATGTTTGTTGAGATGTTGAGAAATTCATACACCTTTCCGGAGCTCGCTGTGCATATTAACTTACACCTCTCTAGACGCCGCATCTGGTCCGTGGACGGCCTCCTGGGCCCGGTGCTCCCAGTCCCTGCCCCAAGCACCCACTTCTCAAAAGAGACCTCCCGTTTTGCGGGAGGCGGGTTGGGAGGAGCGAGAAGCAGGCCAGGCCACCTTCTTTCCTTCGTCCTGCTCGGAGTGAAAGCGAAACCCTGCCCCACCGCTTCTCCACCTCGGATTACTCTCTGGGCGTTTGACCATCTCCAGGATTTTGGGGGACCCCTGGCCGCGCCCCGTAATACCAGCTGAGTGATCGTAGGCGCTTGTGTAAACGCTAGGCGGGAGGGCCGCACGTGTGCCCAGCCCGGACTCAGATGCGCCTTCTGTCTGTCCTGTGTCCCCCACAGGGGCCCTGGCCGGGAGCGACGGCGCCGCCTACTCCCCGAAGGTGGAAGACTGGGCCGGGGTGAACCGCACCGCCTTCCCCGCTGCGCCCGCGGTGAACGGCCTCGAGAAACCTGCCCTGGAGGCTGATATTAAATACACTCAGGTAACTGGGAGGCACACCAGGGGGGCCATGTTAACTAGGGGAGCAGAAGGGCGGGGGAGAAAGAAAGAAAACTGTCCCAGATAGATGGATCCTGGCCCGCCACCCGCCAGCGAACATGTTTGACGGGGACATTCCGTCCTTTCCTCAAACGCACAAGTCGGGGACGCTGGCTTTCCCAGGGATTGCTTTGCTTCTTGCCAAGATCCCTTTGCTAAAAAAGCTGGAACCCCGACAAATGACCAAGAACTTCCTTTCTAAATTCCAGTAGCATCTTCCACGACCGGCTCACCTTTTATTATTATAATAACAACAGGAGTGAACGTTCAGGAATCGCTTTGTTAGAGCCCTTGCTGGGGAAGGAGCCAGGCCTCGGGGTTACCTTCCCTCGCTGCAGAAAGGAAGGCGTGGGACTATCTGCCGCTGACTGACTGCCCTCTCCATCCTCCAGACGGCCTCTGGCCTCTCCGCGGTGGGCGGCTTCCTCCCGGCCTGCGCCTACCCGGCCTCCAACCAGCACGGCGTGTACAGCGCGCCGGGCGGCGGCTACCTCGCCCCCGGCCCGCCGTGGGCGCCCGCGCCGGGTTCCGGCCCCGCCGTGGCCGCCAGCGCAGGGTTCCCCGCTGGCGCCTCCCGGGGCCAGCGTCACCGTGCACGGCGGGGAGCTCTCTGCAGCCATGACCTTCAAGCATCCCAGCCGAGAAGGTGAGGGGTGCCAGCGGGGAAAGAGATCCTTGGAAGGTTTAGGAAAGGTGCAGGGAGATGGTGTGGGCACGGAAAAGGAACGGGGGGGGGGGGCGGGGGGGGGGGGGGCCGGGAGGAGAGAGAGAGAGAGAAGCGTGGGTGCTTGGCATACACTTCTTTTGGGTTGAACATGAAGCCCCTGTATCTTGAAGCAGATTGAATTCTGACGGGTGTCCCCGGAAAGGTATGCCGAGGTGGAGAGAGGCCCCAGGACGGCTCCCTGCTCCCTGCTCCCTATTTGAGAATTAAGCTGACAAATAGGACTCCTGGTTTTGGATCTGATTTTTACACCCTTAGCCAAATTGGTGAGTCTTTCTGAGACTCAATTTCTCCGCCCGTAGAAGGGTCTAGAAGGTCCCTCCAGATCCCTTTCTGTGGTCTGTGGAGCTTTGCTTTTCTGTGGCAGATGTGTCTTGGCCACTTGAACCCTACAGGTGGGGTTGGACTGGCCAGTGGCCCCTAACCTCCAACCCAGGATCCTTTCTGGTCACTGCCCATCTGTTTTCTTCCAGGTTACTTTTAATTTTATTAAAACAAAACAAAACACGGGACTTGGCCCCCTCTGGAGTTTTTTCTTAATAGTGTCAGTGGGAAAGGAGAGATCAGCCCTGCCTTGTGGGCCCAAGTGCAGGCTGTTTTCAGTTCTGTGTAGTTCAGTGTTCTTTGCTTGGGAACATGGCTGGGAGTCCGTCCTCCTTTGCATCTTCCTCCTTCTCCATGACCTTCTGGTCTTCCTCTTTCTTAAATCTACTCCCTGATAAGCTGACTAACCGATCAGAGGCCTTTAACTGATCTTCAGTTTAGTGAGGGGCAACTTCTCAAAGTCCTCTGGGTTCTAGTTTTCCCTGTAACTCAGGGAAAGCTCACTGGCCCTCATCCTCTATTTCCTCCATAGCCAAAAAGGCGAGGCTGGATTTGCTCCTTGCAAACCCACTTGTGTTTACGTTCTGATCTCCATAAATTTGCAACTTCAATTATCCTGGGAAAATGAGGACTCACCCAGGGGGTCCCAGTCCCAGCCTGGAAGGGGGCAGGGCACAAACCTTGGGACTGTAGGGACAGAGGGATGTTTCTGATTACAAAAAGACCTTTACCAGCTGCCCAGCCTCACACCTGCAGAGGGGAGGGGCCGGTGGTGCAGGTGGCTGCTGGTGTTGGGCAGGCCCGGACAGAAGAGACCTTCTCAGTGCTGTCCCTGCAGAAAGTGTCACTTCTGAGTAGGCTGGTGAGGCACGATGGCCAATCTATGGGGGGAGGGCCATGCAGAAGGTACGCATAACAGTGAAGGGGAAGAGGGGAAATATAATGTTTTTTCTTTGTCCACCTTTCCCAGAACAGCAACATCCCAGAATAGACTGATGCCCACCTACCTAATTATCCAAGTAAAGCAAATTTACAACAATGAGAATCGGAACTCTTTTAAGCTTTAAATGTAAATAGTAGGATACTATCACTTCATTTATAGGCAAATCCAAGTCAAGGAAAATTTTAAAATCAGTAATTAGAACTCCTTTAGGCTTCGCATTTCAGGACAGCTAAAGGATCCTAAGATGAGTACTTTGCTATTCCTCATCTTTGGCTTCCAATCTACCTGATTTCTGGACTGCTACAGTTATCTGTTGATATTAAAACAGAACGAAATTTACTTCCTTATACTCTATACACATGGCTTAATTAAGCAGGTTCATTTAAATGGGAAAAGTCTATCCATAAGCTTAAAGGGTTTTCCCTGAGTTGATCCTAAGAAGGGAGACTTCGAAAAAGAACCCACTATCTCCGGAGGACAGTCATTTTCCAGTAGAATCACTTTGTCCTGAAGGCATTTCAAGCTCTCCATGAGAAACAGACTGTGAAGATAACAACCCACAGATTAAACAAGCAGTTCGGGATTCTAAACTAGCTCTAGTTAATTCAGGGATGGGTGATGTCAATGTTTAGATTCATCAGTAATGGATTTTTTAAATTTCTTTTTCTTTTTCTTTTCCTTTTTCCTTTCCTTTCCTTTCCTTTCTTCTCGTCTCCTTTCTTTCTCTCTTTCTCTTTCTTCTTTCTCGCTCTTTCTTTCTTTCTTTCTTTCTTTCTTTCTTTCTTTCTTTCTTTCTTTCTTTCGAAGATACTTTCCTCTTCAGAAACACAGAGCCATTGCATGGTTATTCACGGCCCACTTACCATTGTATCCACTTCCTATTATGATACTTCCTTATACTCTATACACATGGCTTAATTAAGCAGGTTCATTTAAATGGGAAAAGTCTATCCATAAGCTTAAAGGGTTTTCCCTGAGTTGATCCTAAGAAGGGAGACTTCGAAAAAGAACCCACTATCTCCGGAGGACAGTCATTTTCCAGTAGAATCACTTTGTCCTGAAGGCATTTCAAGCTCTCCATGAGAAACAGACTGTGAAGATAACAACCCACAGATTAAACAAGCAGTTCGGGATTCTAAACTAGCTCTAGTTAATTCAGGGATGGGTGATGTCAATGTTTAGATTCATCAGTAATGGATTTTTTAAATTTCTTTTTCTTTTTCTTTTCCTTTTTCCTTTCCTTTCCTTTCCTTTCTTCTCGTCTCCTTTCTTTCTCTCTTTCTCTTTCTTCTTTCTCGCTCTTTCTTTCTTTCTTTCTTTCTTTCTTTCTTTCTTTCTTTCTTTCTTTCTTTCTTTCTTTCTTTCTTTCGAAGATACTTTCCTCTTCAGAAACACAGAGCCATTGCATGGTTATTCACGGCCCACTTACCATTGTATCCACTTCCTATTATGAAATAGCTGCCCTGCCCGGTTTCAAAATCCACAGCCATAATTAGCTACTTAGTTACCAAATCATTTAATTTTGTGATCTCCCAGTTCTTTACAGGTTAAGGGAAAGGTTCAGGGAGTAGCTCAGGACATCTTTAGGGATGCTTTCAAGCAGGCCCTCAGGAGCTTGTGTTTGAACAGCATCCTACAAATCATAAGTTACTAACTTGCCGTTTTCACAGCATGAGAATTACATGCGTCCTTGGGCTAGAGAGTTTTTACTTCTTGTCAGCTGACTTCAAATACCCTCCTCCCCCCCCCATATTGGATTTTGAGAAGACAAAAGAAACTGCCTTTTATTTTCTAATCATTTCTTTAGAAATTAATATGTGCACAGAAACCTATCCTTTTACACAACTTACTGTCACCAGATGTACAATTCATAGAAATAGTGGGAATAACAATTACTGAATTTTTCTGTAAGAAAAAAATTCTTTACTGATGCCGTGACTGCTCAGTAAAAAGCACACACACAAAGCACACATAACACTACACATCAAAGTGCCCTCCAGACTAGGTGCAAATGAACATCCTAATGGTTACCCTGAGGGAAACCTAATCAAATGTCCAATTACACATCCCAACATGTTAATTTTGTCTTGCTAAAAGGTAATGAGTCTGGGTTCTCTGTTATGTAGGCAAGAATGTGTGGTTACATTTTCCTCCTCTTTAATCCTTGCGAAATGAGAGGAAAATAGACAAGTTCCACTTCATCTTCATGTCATATGGGGAGAATCTGGACCTCCATCCCAATATTTATTCCTAGCCAGGACAAGGCTCTCCCTGTCCTCCCCCTGGTGACAGACCCCATCAGACATTCCCTGAAATTTACAACTTGTTTTCAGAAACCATCAGAACCTCGGGTTTTGAATTGTCTGCAAGTGGGGTTTTGGAAAGACTAAAGCTATGGCAATCAAATCAATATGCTATTGCATGCACACAGAGAAAACGTGTTGTTTTAATTTGCTAAAGAAAACTCAGCTTCGTTCCAGTTATCGCTGCTAAGGGATGAATGCTGGGAGGGTCCTAAAAGAGAACTTTATCAACGGGCATTACAGTGCTGGTGTTCTGTGCCCAGGCACCCCTCTGCTAACCCTAGCTTTGTTTGACCCAGTTCTTGGGATCCCCTTCCCAGACCCATGCCTTCCCTGATGGCAGTCCCAGGACACCCTAAGACCACAGTCCCAGTGTTTTAAAACACCTGTCTTCATTCTTGGCCCTTTAGATGAACCGAGCCCACCTATCTCAGCTGAGACCTTTGGGCTTCCTAAAAATACCTATGCAGGTTGCCTGGGATCAAATGGAAGAGGATGGAAGGGAGGAAAGACTGGCATGGACAGAGGTAGAGACACAGGATTTCTCCCTGTAAAATGGGGTGAAATCCATTTCCAGGCTCCATGGTGTTTATTTTTCACAAATTCATTTTCTCGCTTGTCTCTAAGGTAACCGGCCCATGGCTGAGAAAGCTCCACCTCCTCAGATGTTTTATAAACAGGCCCTCACCTTGGACTGTGCTCACAGGGTGCAAAGCAAAGGTCTGCACGCTTTGTTGTCTCAGTAGCCGCAACTGTTTGGGGAAGAGAGCAGACAGGCCAGGAAGGTCCAAGGGGTCACTCTGTCCTGGAAAGATGTTTAGACCCCTTCAAAACCTCTACAAAGCCAGATGTTTAGTGTGTGTGTGTGTGTGTGTGTGTGTGTGCGCGCGTGCGCATGTGTTCATTGCTCAGAGGTGTTTGAGTCCGCAGCAAGTTACCTGGATTGGAAAAGGGTTATTGCCCCAGAAAAAAATATCCACGGTTCGACTTAATACTAACGCTCCTAGCTCCCCTTTGAAGGAGGACTTGTTGGATTAGAAAAGAAAACTGAAAACCGGCCCCGTTAGGTATAAACAAGCTTGTGCCTCCAGGTGCAGGAGGGGCTGAGCCGCCGGGCTGAGCCAGGTAGACATGGCTGCGCAACCCTGGCGTCACTGTCTGGCTTTCAGTAGCAAAACTTGGGTCCCTTCCCAAACCCCGAAATAATAGAGCAACGCTGCTGCCACCTAATCTCGAGGCGGGTGGGCCCGGTCATGCTGTGCGCTCTGGGGTGAGCGCATAGGGATCCAGACCTCGCGGGCACAACGAAGCCTGCCGCTTCCTGCAAGCGGCACCGCCTCCTAAGTCAGAGGAATCCAGGACGCTCTGGGGGAAACCTTCGGGGGCCCGTGTCCCCCACGATATCCCCCTGCCCACCACGACTGCCCCGGCCCCGGTGTCGCGCAGCTCTAGCGCCGGTGCGGGCCGATAGGTTTGGGGTGGGGGGCCGGATTCGGAGGAACGCCAAGCAGATCGCCGCCCACTCTCCCTGTGCGGAAGTGTCCCTCAGGTCGGTCAACCTCCCTGCCCTCCGTGCCACCATCTCTTTACCGGGTGGTGAAAGGGTTACGGGGCAAAGCGGATCGAACAGGTCAGCGGTCTAGGAGTGTTGGCAAAATGACCTTAGGGATTTTTTTGAAAGACCCAGGGGCTAAGGCCCTCCTAAAGGGACGAGGGGAGGGTGGGCACCCAGGGCGCATGGGGTTCTTGGAGAACTCAGTCTCTGCTTCTTCGCTCCGAATCCGCAAGGGTGCGGCGCGCAAAGCCGGCGTTCATCCCCGATCCCCGCGCTGCAGCCGCGCTCCACCCGCGCGCCCTGGGCCCCCGGGTCGCCCTCCGCGGCGCTAGACAGTGACCCCACGCCCCTGTGCTTCCTCCCACAGTGGCGGACCGGAAGCCGCCCAGCCCCGGAGGCAAGGCCTCGGATGCCCTCAGTAGCTTGCACGGACTGCCCATCCCCGCCTCGACCTCCTAGGGGCAGCTCTTCCCAGAGCCGAGCCCAGCCCAGCGCAGCCCAGCCCAGCCCAGCCCAGCCCAGCCGGGAGGAAACGACGCACCCTCGCGCAGACGGGGCGCCTGGCTCAGCCCTGCAACCCCGGCGAGTGGCGTGGGCAGGACCCGAGGACACGCGGAGAGGACTCTGGAGCCGCCGCCTGGGCCACGCCTGGTCAGCCCCCGGCCTTGGCCTGCCCTGGCGTGGCGGCCACCCTTCCTTTATCGACAGGGTTTTAGGCTTTTCTGAACTTCGATTTTAGGCTGTCGCACCCTCATCAGGATCTTTGTCCCGACGTGGCCTCAGAGTTCCTTTTCCACCCATCTCTTGTCCGTGTCCTTCCATTCCTCCTCTCTCCCCTTCCACGTGGTCCGTGTTCCTCCCTGCCGCCTGCCTTCCCTCCTAACCTAGACTTCCTCGCTCCTGCCTCGGCCCTCTCCACCGGTCCCTGTCTCAGAGCCTTTCCAGCCTCCTTCTCTTTCTCAGTTCGCTGTGCTCCTTTCCCTGTCCTTCCTCTTTCTGGCCTTTCCTGGTCTATCCTCTGAGTTAAGCTCCAGACCATCGGTGACAGGTGACAGTCTCTTCTCTGTCTCCCCCTTCCTCCACTCTACAGCTCCAATCACTCTGAGCCCCCAGCTCTCATTTGCAAGGACGAGGCTCTGTCCTAGGGAGCGCAGTCAGCCCCCTCCACAGCCACAGTGTGTTTGTGGTATTGATCTGAGCCAGGCTTCCAGCATGGCCACCTACCCTGTGCGCGTTGTCCATTACCGGGAAGTCTGTTTCCCCAATACCCAGGGGGCTGGGCTTCTCTTTGCTTCTGAAATGACCCACCCCAGAGGAGACTGGGCTGGGAGTAGGGACTCTGAGGCCCTGGGTGTCCTGGAAGTGGTGGTGCCCTCCCCAACTCTGGCCTATCCTTTCTGTTGGTCTGGGGTCAGCCCCTGCATTCATTTAAATCACAAACTACTTCTTGGCACATATGGGAAGCCCTGGGTTTGAAAAACCCTAAAAGGGTCCTATGAAGCCAGAAGCCGGAGTTGGTAATGGCTTCCAAGTTCAGGTACCCTGGCGGTGGGACCTCGGACATAATGCAAACGTGTAGTCATAAAAATGTCAAGGGTGGGAGCCCCGCATGCTCTGTTCACTGAGGCGGCTTCTGAATAAAGGAAAGTGTCTGAACCTGCCTGCTGTGGGTGAGCGTCTGTGAGTGCCGCTGGCAGTGCACTGACACTGAAGCTACTCCGGGGCTGTTTCCAGAAGAATGCTATCAGAGGTCATTTTTTTTGGCGGGGGGTGTTACTCCTGGCTGCAGTGGCAGCCCAGGCCAGGCAGGGAGTGGAAGAGAAAGCAGAACAGGAGGGGCATGTCCCTGTAGGCTGGGTACCCCTGATTCCCCTGGCAGCTCCCTGCTCTTCCACCCATGCAGGAATGGCCTTGATTATTAGGGTCCCAGGAAACCCCAGGGCACTGAAGTGGGGAGAAAATATGCAGAAGGTGTTCTGAAATGAGGTTAATTCTTAATAGAATAAAGCGAGCACAAGGCAGGCCACGCCATGCAGGCCCTTTCCGGGACATTTCTACCATCGGAAAGATGAAGAAAATGATCGCAGGCCACCAGAAAGTGTAGGTTTTCAACTACGAAGAATTGCCTGGACGATTGTTTTCTTTTTCCTCCCTGTGCTTGGCTTTCTGAAACTCATGGAAGAGATGTGTGAGTTGAGGTTTGGTTTGGAGGTGGAGCTGTTTGCTGGTGTCCTCTCTGGGTGCACCCCGGCAGGAACCGCTGTGAAGCTGTTCTCATTGCATCTCTTTGTCCTGAAACTGTTGATGGTGTCAGTTATGAAAGAGTTCCTGCTTTTCTTCATACTGAGACTTCATTTTTTATCCTCAGGTTTCCAAAAGCTTTTATCTTAAAAAAGCCCTATGTTTATAGACAGGAATACTGAGGGCTAGTGATTTGGTTTATAGTCTCCATACCATATAGCATGCTTACAAATACAGGGCTTGCGTTTGGAAACTGGGTGACACCATCTCTTCGGAGAGCCAGGGGTGGGACTTGAACTTTGGGATTGAGGTCTCAGCCTTCCATTGTATCCTGCAGAGAAACCGGTCATCGTGATAACAGGGATAAAGTAGGGAAAAGAAGCCTGTTCCCAAGTTTCCTTCCTCTCAGCCTGTCTCCAGGTGCTCAGAAGAGCTTTGGCAAGCTCAGTCATGACATTGTGGTTGGGATTTTCATGCACCCATCCTGGCTCGCTTAGGACAGGAACAAGCACCTTACTCCTTCCTGAAGAAATAAGATGAATCTACGTAACACTTTACTTTTGAGCTGTAACCATCCCCTTTTCCCTGCCACTTCTCATTTCTGTGTTTGGTCTGCTTAGGGCTAGGGGAAGAATTGGGGACCACAACCCAGGAGGTTACAAGGTGTCTGCATTTTATTTATTTATTTAAAAAAATTTTAAAGGTTTTTGCCATAGGGCGAGTGTGCTTGCCAGAGAGAGACTCAAAGAGACAGAGAGAGAAAGTGAGAAATCACCCCACAGGAGGAGTGGCCACGCTGCAATCTCTTCTCCTCAATTTTCCTCTTGGGACTTTGGGCATGTGTGCACACATGACTTGGCATGTTTTTCAAGCTGCTGGGTCCAAGACTAGAACTGTGGTCCGCTATGTGGAAATCTAGCGTCTTAACTACCGTGCCACCTGCTGGCCCCAGTTCCTGCAGAGGGAACTGTTTTCCAGATCTGCCCCATGAGTGTTTTGGAGTCCCATGGCTCTGGGGTGGGTCTTTCCAGGCAGCTCTCAGTCATAGTGTCAGTAGGTTTTGGCATTTCATGTCACAGACAGAGGGACACACCTCTGTTGAAGTTGAAAGCCTTGAAGAGTCTCAGCAAATTTGGCTTAAATCCCTGCTCTACTGTGTGCGACAGAACACTGCGACCTCTCTGAGCCTGCACATTCCTGTCTGTGAAATGCATCCTTCAGTGAAGTAAGACTCACAGTGGCCTGGCCTGAGAGAAGACAGGCGTAGCCCCACCTCTCTGGAGATGCATTTAACTGTGAGCAGAGGTTAGGGAGTCATTTCTAAGGCTGATGGGGGCCCTAGTATTTAAAGTCCTTTCAAAAGTTTCCATTGGACTATTGCATTTTTGTTCTCTGTGCATGTGGCTCTGTGGAGGTACTGGGGAGTTGTAATAAAATAACAGTACCATGTTGAGTAGAATAACTTGAGCAAGGATCCTTCCCTGAAGGCAGCTGGTCTTTGCACTAGCACCTACCTTTTATTTTTCCATTTAAGAATAAAGTTGTGTTTTTTAAAGTATAGAGATGTACTCCCCCCAAAGGAAACAAAGAGAGACATACATGCACTCGCACAACTCTCTGCTTTTTTGAAAGAATGCTAATAATGTGCACCACTGAAAGAACTCAAGCAGGACAGAAACATTGAAGTGAAAAGTGAAAGCTTCTCCCTGCCTTCGTCTTTGTTCTCGGAGGGACAGGCCAGTTATTCTGTGAATTCTTCCAGGAGAAGGCAGTGCGTGAGAGAGTGGCTTTGTTACGTGCTGTGCGGGCGTGCACACCAGAGATGGACATAGTCTGGAGAGTTGGCCTTCGTGGGTCTCAGCTCCACCGTGCTCACTTCGTTCTCTTGAATGGGTGCACATCAGCAAGAGTTCATTAAAAATGGCCTGTCTGGGGACCAAAAGTTGGTATAATGGCTATGTTGCTGGACTCCCAGGTAGTCGACTACAGTTCAAGTCCCGGACCTGGTGGCTTAAACTCACGCCGGGTGTGTGTGCATGCGTGCCCAAGATCCCAAGAGGAGAATGGAGGAGAAGGGACTGCAGCATGGCCATCCTCTTTGGGGGGGTGATTTCTTGCTTTCTGTCTCTCTGTCTCTCTCTGTCTTTCTGGTGAACACAATACCCTATAACAAAAACCTCTCCCCCCCCAAAAAAAATGGCCTGTCTGTAAAGAGGGCCAGCTTCATGCTTTTTCTGAAGAAGGACCGGGTTTGCCATGTACTGGAGGAAGTGCTTGAGGGGATGATTGCAACTTCCCTGGGAGAGGTGGCTGCTTTTTGGGCAAGGAGGAAGGAACACAAACCAAAGGCAAAGATTGAGGGACAAGAGACATGGATCTCGAAGATCTCCTGGTTCGCCCTACAGACCGCAGCACAGAGCTAGAAAGACAGCTTGCTTTTCCTTCGAAGAGAGTCTGTCTCCCTGAGCCAGGAAGGAGAGACAGAAGCAGAGGGCGGAGAAGAAGCTTGCTCGAAGAGATAGCTGATACAAATCAAATGTAAATATCCAAGAGTGATTTGTTCTCTCTCTCTCACAGTCACTGAAATCCACATGGAATGAACCTTCTGGTGGGTGAACCTCACTCACTGACAACTGTGTTTTCCCCCCAAGTGCTTATGTCTTGACTCCTGTGCAGACTGGGGTTTATTTCATTGAACTGTGGTCTGGGTTAAAGCTCACTGTCGATTTCCTGCATCAGCTTCCCTAGCTAGAATTACTCTGGCCCGGATTTCTTTTCAAAAGAAACTTTACCTGCTCCATGTTAGGTTGGATGATAGGAATTTAGAATCTTGCCAGAAAGTGCCTGAGGAACTCAGTTGAAAGGGTTGCGCATTCGGACAGGCTCTGTAATGAGAAACATTTGATTCCTTCTTCTTTTCTTTTCTTTTTTTTTTAGTGGGCAGGAATTATGCACAAAATGGTATTTAGTCTTCACCTTGATCCCGCTGTCTGAACTATAGCCTCCCTCACTGAAGAGATATCCTCTGGCTCAGCTATTTGTGGCCAAACCTTTGTATCTCAGCTTTAAAAAAAAATTTTTTTTTTTGGGGGGTATCTTTTCTCCCCACTCCTGCCAAGGGCAGGACAAGGAGGAATCTCACTGTCTTCTTTTTTCAAGGTCATAAAATGAGAACCACACATTTAGCCCCAATCCAACTTGAGCATGCTAAGCCCTTGGAACAATTACGCTCGCTTTGGTCTAGTCCCGTCTTTGCAGTTGAAACCCTGGTTTGACTCCGAAGAGCTCTTCTCCGGGAGATGCAGCCCGTGATTTTGGTGGGAACACACATCTGTTTCTGGGTTAGCCAAGTCCAGACGTGGAGTCGCAATTACAGTTTTCAGGGGTGATGGAATTTCCACTGGATTACGTTCACCCACCTGGGGTGCTTCCACTCTCTCTCTCTCTTTTTTTTTTTTTTTCTTAAGGATGAAATAAACCAATGGCGTGTTCGTTCAGCTATTAAATGACATTTCCTCCCTGTAGTGGTTTATTTCCTTTGTCTCTGGTGAGATGTATTGACTCGATAGATTGTCTCCAGTGTCTTTACTTATGTTGGCCACACGATTTTTTGTTTTAAAGGTGTTTGCCACAAGGTATGTGTGCTTGCTGGAGAGAGAGACAGTGAGACAGGAAGCGAGACATCACCTCCCAGGGGAGATGGCCATGCCATAATCCCTTCTCTTCCATTTTCCTCCTGGGATTTTGGGCACGCACATGCGCCCAGTGTGATTTTTCAAGCTGCCGGGTCTGAGACGCACATTGTGGTCAGCTGTACGGGAGTCCAGCGTCTTAAACACTGTACTACCTGCCGGGCCCTGGCCACACAGTTTTTAACTTTTGGGGAGTCTCCCAATCACTGGTAGCTGTGCTTTTAGCTTTGTAAGATTTTTGTTTTATACAAAACAACTAACAAAATTTCTTCAATGAGATGGTTTTTCTGTAACAACAAATCTCTTGGCTAAAACCTGAGGAAGATATTTGAAGGAAATGAGGGAAAACGACATTGAAAAAAGTTGAATGGGAACCTGAAACTCCTGAAGCATTAATAATGAAATAAGTCCTCAGGCAAACAAGTTGTTACATAATTAGCTTGATCTAAGCCGCTAAAGGTATCATTCTGGCCACCAGGGGGAGCACATATTGTTCAAAGAAGATAAAGACAGGCACCAAGATAACATTGAACACAGGAAACTTCATCGTTCTGCTAGAGGGGTTACCTTGGCAGCCGGGAACATTTATGTACGAGGACATTCCTCTTGGTGTTATTGATAGCCAGACACTTGGGAATATGGTGAAAAATGGGCTTTATAGACTTGTCCACACAGGAATGGTCAAACAGGTTAGTTTGGAAGTCAGTAACACCTCACCAGTAAATTTTGCATCTGACTTTGAGTCTAACATGTACACGTAAGTTTTTTTGAAAAGAAAACAAGTTAATATGAGTTTATAAAGCAACCAAATCTAAACGGCTATTTTTTGGAAACAAAATCAATTTCATCTGTATTTGTGAAGTTTTAATAGTTATGGTTGATTCGAATTTGAGTTTCTCCCATTTTTAAACAACTTCCTCATTTTTAGTGATCTTTTTGAAGCTTTTAATCACATGAAGTCACAATTCAATCTTTGTAAGGGCAAATATAGAGGCAGTAAATAGTAAGGAAAACGAGTATCTTCTCATTTTGCTATCTTTTTTAGGATAAACCCAGAAAGGTCATAAGATGTGGGGCAAAAAAGAATCTGTCTAATTTAAAAACGGGGGGGTGGAGGTTGTCCATCAGGTGGTGTGGTAGTTAAGGTGCTGGATTCCCACATGGCCTACTGCAGTTTGAGCCCCAGACATGGTGACTTGGAAATCACATTGGGTACATGTGTGTGCACACTGGATTCCCACATGGCCTACTACAGTTTGAGCCCCAGACACGGTGACTTGAAAATCACATTGGGTACGTGTGTGTGCACACCCAGGATCCCGGGAGCAGAATGGAAGAGAAGGGATTGTGCCATGGCCATTCCCCTTGCGGTGGTGGTGGTGGTGGTGATTTCTCACGTTCCCTCTTTCTGTCTTTCTTTAGCAAGTGTACATGCCCTATAGCAAAAACAAAATCCCCAAACAAACAAAATCTCTCTTATCCACAACCTAGACTTTTACATACGCACATACAGCATATATTTAGGTCTTCCAAGTATTTAAGAGACTAGAGAGAGAGCGACACCCTTAATAGGGTCTTGATGTGGCTCCCCAGTGGGCCTCAGCAAGCCTGGATCCCAGGCACACATACTCTGTGTCTACAGAGGAACTCCCCATCTGGTCTCAGCATCATTGAGGGCTGTGCTACCGGTGAGCCACTGCAACCGACCTGGACTTCCTTGAGGAAACTCAGACTACCAGCTCTGGAATATCTTTCTGCAGGAAGCAGTAAAGGAAAAGACAGGGTATGTGGTGGCTGAAAGTTGTGCAAAGCTGGCTGGGTTCAAATCTCAGGCTTACCACCTCTCTATTTGAGTAAGTTTAGAGACGTCTTCGGAGCCTCGGTTTTCTCATCTATTTAATGAGAACTGAACACCTCTGGGCCGTTGTGAGGAATACATTTCAGAGTATACTTCAAGAGTGGAGGGTTGCTTTACATCGCAGTCAGCCCTCATGAAAGCTTTTCTTGTTTTCTTCCTTTTCATAGTACGCGGACATGTTACGGTGAACCAAACCATGTCATAACCCTACAGACCGTACATGCTGTACATCAGATTCGTGCAAGGACCCAGCCCAGCACAGCTGCTATGTTAGTCTCTGAGTTTACTGAACCCCTCACAGCAGGAGCAGCAGCAGCCACTGTCGGCTACTAGTCATCCGATAGCCCTGGGACATTCAGCACGGTCTCCGGAGAACTTGTTGATTTTATGGCTGTGCCTGTGAGGATTAATGACCAGCAGGTAGCCGTCATTACTGCGTTGAAGTACATTTTGTGTGGCAAGTCCACTCACATAAGTTTTTTTTTTTAAGTTTATTTAATTTTTGCAGGAGAGAAAGTGAGACAGAGGGACAGGCACTCCTGACAGGGCCACCAGACACAGTTCATTTGCAGTCCCAGCCAGTCTGAACCGTAGGTGTGTGTGTGTGAACCTGGGCCCTCTCCTGTATGAGTGCAGTGGCATCACTGCTCTGCTACCACCTGGTCCCCACTTAGACCAACTCTGTGTGGCCCTGCTTTGTGTCATGTCTACACACCCAGAAACTGCGGGGCAGAGACCTCGTGCTCCATGAGGAACGGGTTCACCTTTGGGGACTGAAAAGCCCATTATTCCTGCCACTGATGTCTGCGTGCCAGCCATGTTGGGCGTTGGCTTGTGTCTTGTTGGCCTTGGGTGAGAAACTGGCTTTAAGACAAAGCCACAACATTCCTGATTCTGTCCCCCTGTCTAGTTGCCACTAGAGACAACAAGAGATAGCACAGAAACCTTCAACTCATATTCAGGAAGAGTTACGTTAAAATCTACTCCCTTTGGATGATCCTATCAGATTTTTAGGGCCATCAAGAGCGGAAATGCCCTGTCCTCCTTAGCTGTCTACTTGGAAGTGGGAAGTACAGGTTAAATCTTCATATTTTACTGAAGTTTAGTTAAAGGAAGACTACAAATGCTCACAGCCTTAAAACCACAGACATGCAAGATCCGTGGGGCCAGCAAGTGGCATAGTGGTTAAACCACTGGACTCCCATATGGCCACTCATGGTTCAAGTCCTGGACCTGGAGGTTTGCTTGCTCACTTTTCCTTTCTCTCTTTTTCTGTTTCTCTCTGGTGAGCATGTGTGCCCTGTAGCAAATTAAAAAAAAAAAGAAAGAAGAAGAAAAAAGATATATACAATTAAATAAATCATTTTTTTTTAAGAAAGAGATTTTTGCTATAGGGTACATGAGCTTGCCAGTGTCAAAGAGAGATAGACACAGAAAGCGAGAAATCACCCTCCCCTTCAGGGGAGATAGCAGTCAGTCATTTGGGAGTCCAGCAATGTAACCACTATGCCATCCGCTGGTCCCTAAATAAATAATTATTTAAAAAAAGACAGTGGAGGGAACCAGCAGTTAGCGTAATGGCTATGTCGCTGGACTCCCACGTAGTCGACCGCGGTTCGTGTCCCGGACCCAGTGGCTTAAAACTCACGCTGGGCGCGTGTGCATGCGTGCCCAAGATCCCGAGAGGAGAATGGAGGAGAAGGGATTGCAGCATGACCATCCCCCCTGGGGGGTGATTTCTTGCTTTCTGTCTCTGTGTCTCCGTCTGTCTGGTGAGCGCACGCACCCTATAGTGAAAACCTCTAAAAAAAAAATGAATAAAAAAAATGCAGTGGAGGGACTAACAGATGGCATAAAGGTTATATCGGTGGACTTCCACGTAGTCAAACATGGTATGAGCCCCGAGCCTGGCGGCTTTAAACTCACATGTGCTCAAAATCCTGAGAGGAGAATGGAGGAGAAGGGATTGCAGTGTGGCCATCCCCTCTGAGGGGTGATTTCTCACTGTCTTTCTGGTGAACACACATACCCTATAGCAAAAATCTCTCTTAAAAAAAAAAAAAAGAAAAAATTGCAATGGAAAAGATAGCTATGGAGTCCCTATTATAGTAACATTGATAAACGTTCATTAATCCTTCTTACTTAAGAATGCTTTTGCTGTAAACACATGTATTCCAAATGCTTGCAGCCTCATCAGTTATGTTTGAAGGGTGCATGTTAATTGAATATGGCAGTTGGGTTTCAATTCCAACTTACGTGGAGTTTATTCTCACAAAACGGATGCTTCCAAAAGTAAACAAAGACATTGAGAGATTTAGAGATAGACAGTCACACGTTCTGAAGTGCAAAGTGTCAATGACTTTGTATAAGCATATGGCTTTAATTTCTCTGATAATATGCAGGGATTTAAAAATGAAAATAAAATATGCTGGCAACAATGTGTTTTTAGTTCTCATTTAGACTTTGAAAATAATCAACGTTGCCTAACATAACCCAAACGAAGCAGACTCCTCCATCGTCTGCTGTCATTGGAGCCATCGGAAAATGATTAATATTACCCTAAATGGGTGTCTTCCTGCAAGAAGTTCCACTCCAGCACTTGCAATTTGCATTTCTATTTTTAGGAACATTCCACAGTTCATGGCTGGACTCATTTCTCCCTGTATAAACTTCCAGGTTGCTATGCTCAGTACGCGACCACTCTCTTTTAAATTTGTGTAGCACCCTAGTCCCTCAGACAGTGGAGACTTCGTGATTATATTTACATTGGGGTAAAAGAGGAGTGAGAGAGGGAAAACAGTGCAGAGAAACGTGGTCAGGCCCTTGTGGTCACATGGAATGGATTCTGTTAAGAACGTAAAATAATGTGTGCCTCGGAGGTTGTGCTTGGAATCAATCAAAGATCTACCAGTTTAGTCAAGAATGCAGCCAATGTTTTATTTTTAATTGTCATGATAACATAGCCTTGGAGAATTATTCAGGGTATACTAGGCTCAGCATCAGAAGAAATTCTGTTGCAAGAATTTCGTGTAGTTAAACAAAACAAATTAGCATAGACATTTTTTTTCTTGCAAGCTCCAGTTTCAGCTGTGATGTTATCAGTTGCTGTAACAGTGATAAATAAAAGTAGCCCAGTTAAAGTGGTCCAGTAAAAGGTTTCTTCTGAGAATTTGTTACTTAATAAATAGGAATAATAAGTGGTCTAGTTAACGTTCATCTGTTGTTATTGGGGGGGTGTCTTTAAAAAATGTTCTAATTTCCAAAGAGCCATTTTTAAAATTTTTTCTTCTTCTTTTTTTCTTCTTCTTTTTTTTTTTTTTGAGGTTTTTGCTATAGGGCGCGTGCGCTCGCCAGCAGACAGAGAGAGACAGAGAGACAGAAAGCGAGAAATCATCCCCTGGGGGAATGGCCATGCCGCAATCCCTTCTCTTCCATTCTCCTCTCGGGATCTTGGGCACGCATGCACGCACATGCGCCCCGCGTGAGTTTTAGGCTACCGGGTCCAGGACGCGAACTGTGGTCGACTACGTGGGAGTCCACCGACATAGCCATTACGCTAACTGCTGGTCCCCAAACAGCCATTTTTTAAAAAAATGCTTTTTGCTATAGAGTGCATATGCTTACCAGAGAGAGACAGAGATGCAGAGGGAACATGAGCAATCACCCACACCTTAGTCCCTTCTCCATTCTCCTCTTGGGATTTGGGGCAACACGCACACATGCCTGACATGATTTTTAAGCCTCCAGGTCCAGGACTTGAACCATGGTTGGCTGTGTGGGAATACAACTCCTTAACCTCCATGCCACTTGCTGGACCTGAAAGAGCCATATTTCTAATACAACTCTCTAAATATAAGTGTAAATATGGAATTCTTTGTCCCAAACTTTTCTAGCAGAAAGACAGACACTACATTGATGACACCTCATGTGAAGCTATAGTTTTTTTTTTCTTCTTTTTTCCCCAGGTTTCTTTCCTTTTTTCTTTCTTTCTCTCTCTTTTCTCTCTCTCTCTCTCTTTCTCTCTTTCTTTCTTTCTTTTTTTTAAGAGAGAGAGAGAGAAAGAGAGAGAGAGGGAAAGGGAGAAGGAGAGAGATAGGTATCTTCTCTGAATGGTTGGTCTCACCATGCCCTGATTCCCACCCCTAGCCTTCCAGCTGTCTATGATCATGAATGTGCTTGTAGGTTCACCTGGTGTGTTCAGGTTGATTCGGGATTCAAACATTAGGCCCTCTCACATGGCTCCAGTGTCTAGTGTTATGTAGCAGCCTGGGCCACCATAACTGGGCCAATGCTAGGATTTTTAAAGCCAGAGTATGGGAAAGTCAGCCACACAAACAGTGGTTATCATCTTGAAATATTTAACTTCTTTTATAAAGTAGGCTAATGTTTGCTATGTCTTACTAGGTGCATGTATGTTTTAAGTACTTTATGAACATTTTCTAAGTCAATCCCAGACCTCCGGGTTGAACTATTTCTATCCCTGACTGCAGATGAAGAAATGGAGGAACAGAGAGGTCACATGACTTGCTTGAATTGGTCCACCTAAAAATGGCAGATCTAGAAATTGAATCTACATTTTGACTTCCATGCGTATGCTTAATCACTGTCAGCCCAGGGGACTATGATAAACCCTTCAGTGGTTTTACCCTCTCCTCTTCCCGACCCCAAATGCAGAGTCTCTTCCCTTGACCTCTTACCTGTTTCTGGTATCTGTCTGGAACACTTGGGGAGTCCATACACGTGCAGTTGTCTCCAAGGCAATGCAGAGTTATCTTTACCTGATGCTTGCAACACTACTGCAGATGTATCAGCTATCTCCTGCTGTGTAACAAACCATTCTTACATGTGGTGGTTTAAAGTGACAATGATTTCTTTATTTCTCCTGATTCTGTAAGTTGGCTGGTTGTTTCTTCGCATGTGCATCTGGGTTCACTAAGGCAGCTTCCTGAAGCTGGAGGTTGGCGAGGTTGGAAGGTCCAAGGTAACTCTCTCATGATTGGCAGCTAGTGCTGCTGACTGGAGCACCTCATCTCTGCTCTGATGGCTCTTCTCTTCCAGTAAGATGGCCCTACATTTTTATCTGACATTCCAGGACAGCAGTCTAAGAGGGAGAAAGTGGAAGTGGCAGTCTCTTAATGTCTAGCTTTGAAAGTTGGATAATATCACTTCTACACTGCTAAAAACATGCCACAAAGTCAGTCTAGGTTTTTTTTTTTTCAATTTATTTTTAAATTGCCAGACAGAGAGACAGAGAAAGGGAGAGGGAAAAAGCAGCCCCTAGTGGGGCATGGTCATGGCACAATTCCTTTTTCTCCATTTCTCCATCCTCTTGGGATTTGGGGCACATATATGTGCCTGTTTTTTTTTTTTCTTTTTTTTGGGGAATTTTTTGCCATAGGGCACGTGTGCTCACCAGACAGACAGAGAGAGAGAGAGACAGACAGAAAGTGAGAAATCACCCCCCCAGGGGCGATGGCCACACCGCAATCCCTTCTCCTCCATTCTCCTCTCGGGATCTTGGGCACGCACACACAAATGCCTGGCGTGAGTTTAAGCCACCGGGTCCGGGACTCGAACTGCGGTAGGCTACATGGGAGTCCAGAGACATAGCCATTACACTAACTGCTGGTCCCCCCAGTGTGTTTTTCAAGCACATATTTCAAACCATAGTCAGCACGTGAGATCCAGCTCCTTTGACTCCTAGGCCTGCGGGCTGGCCCCAAACTCAGCCCAGACTTAGGAAGTGATGAAAAAAATTCCACCTCTCTGTAAGAGAACAAGAAAATGATATTGCAAAGTGGCATGCATAGCTGGAGGAGAGGGATTTATGGCTAGGTTTTGCACTCTATCTTATTAGACACCATTAAAAAGATAATTAATATGAAAAGGATTTATCAATTGCTAAATAATACAATTTTACCAATATAATATTTATAGTGTTTTATTTAATGGCTTTGAAATAACATCAGTATCAAATTTCAGTATTTTCACTAAGCATTGGTATCGTGTTAAAAATAGATGTGATATTGATAATAATTCAGTAGTTATCAAATTATATATGAATGAGAAGAATGAAAAAATGTCTTTTATTTTTTAAAGTTTTTCTTTTTTTTTTTTGCATGGGACAGTCAAATTAAATCTTTGGGGTCTTTAAAGGGAACAGATCTCAGGTTTCACTCCAGGTATTACTTTCAAATTGTTTAAAAACTTCCAGCCAGATAACCTCCTTCCTTTTTTCCCTGTCCTAATAGACTAGGTAATTTGGTTAAAAAAAAAAATTTAGTCGCACCCTTTTAGCAACTGTCCGAGTGAAAAGCTCGTGAAATATTTCTTTCTTTTTTCTTTTTTAAAGATTTATTTATTTATTCATTCATTCATTCATTTTAATTTGATCAGAGAGAGACACAGAGAAAGAGAGAGGAAAGTGAGAAAGCAAGCCACCAGGTCTAGGACTTGAACCGTGGTCGGCCATGTGGGAGTGTCCAGCACTGTAACCACCATACCACCTGCTGGTCCCTGAAATATTTAACTGACTGGATTGATCTGATTGATGCAAAGAGCTTATCTAGAGGCTTCCTCTCCATGTCTGAGCAAGTGGATTCATGGCCATGAGGCCTGGGCTGTCACTCAGGGTCCCGTGCTTAGAAGGCCTCATGCTCAGTTCATTGCTCTGTAGTTGCCCTCTTCAAAATGATTTTTTTTTTTAAATGAAGTTTTCTCTTTCCTTCCTTCCTTATTTCTTTCCTTCCTTCCTTCCTTTGCACACGTGCACTTGCCAGAGAGAAGGGGAGAGAGAGAAAGCACCCTTGAATGGAGCATGGCCACGCAGCAGTTCCCTTCTCCTCCATTTCTCTATCTTGCTGGGACTTTAGGCATGCATGCACATGTGCCCAACATGTTTTTCAAGTTACCAGGGCTGGGATTAGAACCCTAGTTAGCCATGCAGGATCCAGCTCTCTTTAACCACTAGACCATGGTTCCAGATCAATTTCTTTTTTTATATATTGAGAGAGAGAAGTGACAAGGGCTGTTAACAGGGTCTCCCACCCCCATCCTTCCCGGTCTTTTCCACCAGCCAGGATCACAAGCATGCCCATGTGCCTGGTCTGCATAGGCTGACTTTTGCTTACCTGTTTTTTTTTTTTTTTTGAGAGGTTTTCACTATAGGGCGCGTGCGCTCGCCAGACAGAGAGAGCCATAGAGACAGAAAGCGAGAAATCACCCCCCAGGGGGGGATGGTCACGCTGCAATCCCTTCTCCTCCGTTCTCCTCTCGGGATCTTGGGCACGTACGCACACGCGCCCGGCGTGAGTTCTAAGCCACCGCGTCCGGGACATGAACCACGGTCGACTACGTGGGAATCCAGCGACATAGCCATTACGCTAACTGCTGGTTCCCGCTTACCTGTTTTTTGAAAAATGTCTTGTAATAAAGATCATATCAAAGTAGTTCTTGACATTTCTACTAAAGTGGTTCAGGAGAAATAAAGAAAAAACCCACATAGAATAATCAGAGTATAAAATATTAAAAAATCTGGGCCTCTGAAATTAGAAATAAAGAAGGTTTAGAATAAAAAAGAAATAAGAATCTCAAGAAATGCAAACGTAGAAGGAAAAGAACAGTGAAATAATAGAGAGGCTGCAGAAATAGTGAGATAACAAGATACAAGAAGTCATACTGAGAGGCATGGTGAGAAGAACGTAGAAAAAGAAATTCGTTAATGTAGTTTTTCTTCTCTGAGTCAGAAAATAATCTGGAAGGCCAAAGTTTATTGAGTAAATGTTCAGAAGGGAAAGAAAAAGTGAATCCAAAAAAAGTCATGCATCAGCAATAATAACATTTTAATCATACAGGAATTTGAATTATAAAAGAGAATTAGTATTTTTTTTAAGAGACATTTTTGCTATAGGGCATGTGTGCTTGCCAGAGAGACAGAGAGACAGAGAGACAGAATGTGAGAAATTGCCCCCCAGGGAGGGTGGCCACACCACAATCCCTTCTTTTCCATCCTCCCCTTGGGATTTTGGGGATGCGTGCACACGCGCCTGGCGTGAGTTTCAAGAAACAGGGCTGGCCATGTGGGAGTCTAGTGACGTAATCATTACACCATCTGCTAGTCCCATGGGAATTACGAATTTTTTAAGAGAATACTATCTTTGAAGTTGTGTCAGAAAAGTTGAGAAAAAATATTCCAGTCTTCCACTATTCAACTGTTTTTAGTATCAAGAGAGACCTAGGACAATAGCATTTTACTAGAACAAGAGCAGAAAAACAATGGAATGGAAAATATAATTTAAACTGGAAAATAAGTGGATTAGCCTAATTTTATTAAGAAGACGGAGAAAAA
>NW_006202562.1:4128030-4130302 GCF_000334495.1 Tupaia belangeri chinensis | reverse complement strand
GAATGAAATTCAGCTTTGTTTTAAAATTTTTCAGAAAAGCCATTGTTTTCCTTTTCCTTTTTAATTGCCAGAGGGTACATGCAATTGCCAGAGAGAGACAGGGAAACAGAAAGACTGGGAGAGAGAGAATGAGAAAGAGAGAAGGAAAGCACCCCCCAATGGGACACAGTTGCACCACAATCCCTTCTCCATTTCTCCATCTTGTTGTGATTTTCATCATGCACACACATGTGCCATGTGTGATTTTCAAGCTGCTGGGACTAGGATTGAACCCTGCAGTTGGCTATAAGAGATCTGCTCCTTTATTCTTTAAGCTATGGACCAAGCCTTTCCCTTCTGCCCAAGTCTTCTTTCTTTCTTCCATGAGAGACAGAGAAAGAAAGAGAGAGAAAGAGAGAGAGAACTGATCCACATCCAGTCTCGGCCAGCGTTGAATCATGGGCACTGGTGTTCTGAGGTTCTCAAGGAGGTCTCTGGGTGTGAATCTGGAAACTTCCATGTGGATTAGCCTTGCAGAGTATAGCTTTACTACTGTACCATTGTCCAACCCCAAGCCACTTTTTGCAGATGTTTTGAGCTGGGCATCTGTTTAGTTTTGATCTGTTTTCCTAAGGAGGTCCTTCTGTAGAAGCCCACTGGGAACAGCGGGTCACGAGGGAACGCGTCTGTTTTGGCTGGTCATAGGATTGGGCAGCATCTATCCCAACAGTCACTCACTCGTCTCTCCTTCCATCTCCTTCCAATACTCTCCCTTTCCAGCCCAAATGGTAAATAGTACTATTTGTACAATAGACCTCAGAGTCCTTGAGACCCCACATGGCACCAGTCTGACGTTGTCCCCCTCAGTGCACGCAATGGAGCCAGTATTATTACACACTTTAACTGTCTCCACAGTTCCAGAAAGATGCCTTTCAACTCATGGAGTATCTCACTCACGTTAAGGAATAGAGTGTTAGTCACATGTTTTGTCTTCTCATCAGGAAGACTTCAGCCCCCAGAGGAGAGGACCACATTTACTTACTGAAATGCACACGGTAAGGACTGGATTGTGTCATCCAAAAAGATTTGTTGGAGGCAGAATACCCAGGACCTGTAATGTGCTCCTACATGGAGCCGGGGTCCTTGAGGGCAGGAACGAGTTAAGAAGAGGTCATTGGACTGGTGTTCTTGTAAGAAGAGGAAGATGCTGGGTTGGCAGATGGTGTGATGGTTGGGGAACTGGACTCCCCACATGGATGATGCCATGGTCCGAGTCCTGGACCTGGCAGCTTGAAACTCGTGGCGGGTGTGTATGTGTGTGCATGCCCAAAATCCTGAGAGGAGAATGGAGGAGAGGGGATTCTGGAGTGGCCTTCCCCCTAAGGGGGTGACTTCTCACTTTCCTTGTCTTTGTCTCTCTCTGTCTCTTTCTGGTGAATGCACATGCCTTATGGCAAAACCTAAACAAATAAAAGAACAGGAGAATGCTATGTGAAGACAGACACACAGGGAGAATGCTGAATGATGCAACTGGAAGCCAAAGAAAGCCATGGTGGACGGCCACCCTCAGGGGCTAGGGAGAAGCAAGGATGGATTCTACCCAGAGTCGCAGCTGAGCCCGGCTCTCCTCACACTTTGATTCTGGATGTCTAGCCTTCAAGACTGAGATAGCATACATTTCTTTGGGTTGATTGAAGCCACCTAGTTTCTGGTGTTATGGCAACTCTAGGAAACTAATGCAGTCCACAAGAGTTTAATCCCCAGCCAATTCCTATGTTTAATAGTAATTTCAAAAATGAAAGGAAAGCACTGATTTCTCAACATCTTAAGTAAAGGTAACCTCCTCAAAGACAAATCCTGTGTCTTACTTACCTCTCCAACTGAGCAGTTTAGAGCACTGACCTGGCACTTCCTGGGTACTCCACAGTTGCTGGGTGAATACGAAATGAGGGACCCAGGTGAAAGATTTGAGTCAAGTCCTGATGGGGACAGGATTACAACTCGCATTTACACTATGCTGAAATAATTATTTGGATCTTTCCATCAGTATCTTCCACTTGTGTGACCGTAATAGAATGTTTTCAGGGGTGGAACGGAGAGCTGTGTCATGGAATATTACCTTCACACTGTGACTTGGTTTTATGTTAAGTCTAGGCTGAACTAGCAACACTTTCATGAGGGTCCACACTCCTTTTTTCTTTTTTAAAAAAGTTTTGTTTACTTCCATGAGTGAGAGAGACAGTAAGATATATATATATGTATATATATATATATATATAGAGAGAGAGAGAGA